>NC_067245.2:28921935-29221935 GCF_019359855.2 Lolium perenne | reverse complement strand
CGTATGGCCATTTTAACGGAGTCAGGGCCCATCATAACTTCTTTGTTTGTAGTTGGTTTATCATTGTTCAAAATCAATCATTTGTCCACAAATCATTTATTTGATCACAAAGTAAACCATACCTACAAGGTTCAATATGTAATTCGATCTCCATGGCTAAAACACTTTGTAGTCATGGGAGCCATGATCGTCGTGACCGCTTCCGAAACCAATTCCGATGCTGCGCTACTCTGATCATTATGCTCAGGTTCATAAACCTTATCAAAATATATTGTCCTCCCACTTAAATACTTCACTAGAAACAATTTCTCGGAAATAAGAAACATTGACAAACACTTTTGTCTTTGTCTCGTGGGAAGAATTCCCAATTAATTCTTTGGGATAACCAACAAAGACATTCATCCGATTTTGGTTGTAAACTTTTAGACCAAAATTTAAAGAAAAGACTATTAGGGTTTATACCCATACCATAACTCGTATGGTGTCATTTCAACGGATTATGATGATGCTCTATTTAGTGTAAAAGCGGTAGTCACTAAAGCATAATACACAAAAATATAATAGCATCAATATTTTATCTCATCATTGACCCAACAAGGTTTGGATACATCTCTCGGATACTCCATCATCACTATGATACTCCAAGAAACGTGAGTTGTAGAACAATTTCATAACTCTCTTAGATGTTCGCTAAAAACTCGTAATTCAAATATTTCCACTATGATCCAATCATAGATATTTGACTTTTCTATTACGATGATTTCCACCTCATGCTGAAATTTATTTGAATCCATTCAAATGTTTCAAACTTCTTCCTTATCGAATATATCGACATATATATACTCAATTCATTGTTGGAAGTTTTCATGAAGTAGAAGAATCTCCCGCACAACCTATGCCCAGTGAACCACATACATCATCATGTATTTTTCCACTAAGTTAGTTGCCCGTTCAACTCTTGGCCTATGAACGGTATTTCAGTCATTCTCTTTAGAAAATATTTGCAAGCGCCAAATGATTCAAAAATCGAATGACTCCAAAAATCCATTTGCATGGAGTTCCTTCATGCGTTCCTTTCTAATATGACCTAAATTGTGGTTCCACAAATAAGTGGAATTCAAATCATTTGCCTTATGGCATTTTAGCGTCAGTATTATGTATGTGTGTTTCACCATTAAGATTTATAATAACTTATCCATCGTACATGGAGTAATGTCATAATTTGAACAACTCATTGTTTTCATTTGACCAGAGCAAAATAACAATTATTAAGTTCTTTATTATAAATTCTACGGGCTAGATAGAATGCCAACGACGAACATAATAACACTTTATTTTGTTCCAGGCGTGCATTCTTATCATATTCCTTGTCAGTCACTTAGGCCATTGTATTCTTGTATTGCATTGTTTTGTATGACACTTCATACCAACCAATATAGTACTAATACCCAAGAATTTCATTGTGTGACTTAACTAGGAATACAATCATAACATGTATATCATTTATATACACCTGAGCTAGACTTTCTAGTCTTTTCTTATCTTTTTGCCAGAATATCTTTTGCAGTTTCTCTTTTAGCTTTCCTCATTATTCAGAAAAACACTTCAACATCAATAACTTCTAGGTTTGTTGGTCAAATACCAATAACCTTGAGGTTTTTTATTTTGAAGTTGATCATCATATGACAAGTGTTCTAGATTTCACTTATTAGTAACTTTGTAATATGATGAACAATTTCACTCATAATTTTATCCATTATATCATGACGACTTTCCGAGACCATGTCTGTACATGTTAGGCTCGTAAAGTTTTAACCTTGGTATTCGCATGTGCAAATCTGGCTTGCACCCGTTGTATGCACACGTAGAATCTATCACACCCGATCATCACGTGATGCTTCGAAACGACGATTCTTAGCAACGGTGCATACTAAGGACGATAACTTCATGGATATGCGAATATTATTAGTGCCCCAATAGTTGGAGGATTGTGACGCCTGGCGTCTTCAACCTTCATACATTCCCATAAAACTTATGAGTTTATGTAGTCTCACCAAATTTATATTCTATCATCTTGCAATAAGGTCTTAGATATCACATATATCTCATACCTTGATTATTTCTGAAAACTAAATTTTCAGCTCCTTACTTTTCAAACAGATTTGAACTTCAAGTTTCACGGAGACAAGATAACTTTAGGTACTAATTGAAACCATAGCTCTTTGAATCAACAATGTGAGGTTTACTAAAAGTTTGCAATAGGACTTAATCAATTCTTGATTCTTTAACAATACGGTACTAATCCGTAAACTTTCTTGTCAGATTTTAACAGTATTTCTATCTCAATAACAAGACTAGCGCATGGTAGAAAATGGATGCCAATACTACAAAATTAATTCAAAATACTACTCAGACTATGTTTATGATAATTAGTTCATGTTTTAATCTAATTACTAATGAACTCCCACTTAATACAACATCCCTCATAGTTGTTAAGTGGTACACGATCCAAATCCACTACACCAAAACCGATCATCACGTGAGATGATGTAGCTTCAATGGTGAACATCAACATGTTGATCATATCATCCATATGACTCGTGTTCAACCTTTCGGTTTCCGTTGTCCCGAGGCCATGTCTGTACATGCTAGGCTCGTCAAGCAAACCCAAGTATTCCGCGTGTGTAACATGGCTTACACCCGTTGTATGTGAACGTTGAGTCTATCACATCCGATCATCACGAGATGCTTCGAAACGACGAACTGTTACAACGGTGCATACGAGGGGAGAACACTTTATTATCTTGATATTAATGTGAGGGATCATCTTATAATGCTACCGTCGTGATCTAAGCAAAATAAGATGCATAAAGGATTAACATCACATGCAATTCATATGTGATATGATATGGCCCTTTTGTCTTTGCGCCTTTGATCTTCATCTTCAAAGCACGGACATGATCTCCATCATCTTCGGGCATGATCTCCATCATCGTCGGCGTAGCGTCAAGGTCCATGGCGCCGTCTTCATGGTTGTTCACCTCATGTAGCAACTATTACAACTACTTTGAAATACTACTCAACATGAAATTTAAAGACAACCATAAGGCTCCTGCCGGTTGCCACAATACAATAATGATCATCTCATACATATTCTTCATCACATTATGGCCATATCACATCACCAAACCCTGCAAAAACAAGTTAGACGTCTCTAATTTGGTTTGCATATTTTACGTGGTTTAGGGTTTTCGAGTAAGATCTAATCTACCTACGAACATGAACCACAACGGTGATACTAGTGTTGTCAATAGAAGAGTAAATTGAATCTTCACTATAGTAGGAGAGACAGACACCCGCAAAGCCTCTTATGCAATACAAGTTGCATGTCGAACGAGGAACAAGTCTCATGAACGCGGTCATGTAAAGTTAGTCCGAGCCGCTTCATCCCACTATGCCACAAAGATGCAAAGTACTCAAACTAAAGATAACAAGAGCATCAACGCCCACAAAACCATTGTGTTCTACTCGTGCAACCATCTATGCATAGACACGGCTCTGATACCACTGTAGGATAACGTTGCATAGAAAACAAAAAATTTCCTACCGCGAACACGCAATCCAAGCCAAGATGCAATCTAGAAGACGGTAGCAACGAGGGGTTATCGAGTCTCACCCTTGAAGAGATTCCAAAGCCTACAAGATGAGGCTCTTGTTGCTGCGGTAGACGTTCACTTGCCGCTTGCAAAAGCGCGTAGAAGATCTTGATCACGATCGCTTCCGGTGCCACGAACGGGCAGCACCTCCGTACTCGGTCACACGTTCGGTTGTTGATGAAGACGACGTCCACCTCCCCGTTCCAGCGGGCAGCGGAAGTAGTAGCTCCTCTTGAATCCGACAGCACGACGGCGTGGTGTCGGTGGTGGTGGAGAAATCCGGCGGAGCTTCGCTTAAGCGTGCGGGATGTGGTGGAGGAGAGAGACCGCTAGGGTTTGGGGAGAGAGGGGGAGGCTAGGGCGCCGGCCAAGGGCAGCCCTAGGTGGTGCGGCCAAGTGTAGGAAGCCCCCTCCCTCTCCTCCTCATTATATAGGTGGAAATCCCCAAGTGTTGGTATCCAAGTCTTCGAATAAGACCCCAACAATGAAACCTCCCATATGTAGGAAAACCTACCCAAGGTGGGAATCCCACTTGGGGTGGGATTCCCCCTTTCCATGAGGGGGGTAGGCCGGCCACACAAGGCGAGTCCACCTTGGACTCCTCCCCTTTAGGGTTGGCTGGCCATGCAAGGTGGAGTCCCTCCGGGACTCTACTTTCCATGGTGATTTCTTCCGGACTTTTCTAGAACCTTCTAGAACCTGCCATAAATGCACCGGATCATTTCCAAACTTGGAATATGACTTCCTATATATGAATCTTATTCTCTGGACCATTCCGGAACTCCTCGTGATGTCCGGGATCTCATCCGGGACTCCGAACAAATATTCGAACTCCATTCCATATTCAAATTCTACCATTTCAACATCCAACTTTAAGTGTGTCACCCTACGGTTCGTGAACTATGCGGACATGGTTGAGTACTCACTCCGACCAATAACCAATAGCGGGATCTGGAGATCCATAATGGCTCCCACATATTCAACGATGACTTTAGTGATCGAATGAACCATTCACATACGATACCAATTCCCTTTGTCACGCGATATTTTACTTGTCCGAGGTTTGATCATCGGTATCACTCTATACCTTGTTCAACCTCGTCTCCTGACAAGTACTCTTTACTCGTACCGTGGTATGTGGTCTCTTATGAACTTATTCATATGCTTGCAAGACATTAGACGACATTCCACCGAGAGGGCCCAGAGTATATCTATCCGTCATCGGGATGGACAAATCCCACTGTTGATCCATATGCCTCAACTCATACTTTCCGGATACTTAATCCCACCTTTATAACCACCCATTTACGCAGTGGCGTTTGATGTAATCAAAGTACCTTTCCGGTATAAGTGATTTACATGATCTCATGGTCATAAGGACTAGGTAACTATGTATCGAAAGCTTATAGCAAAAAACTTAATGACGAGATCTTTATGCTATGCTTAATTGGGTGTGTCCATTACATCATTCATACAATGATATAACCTTGTTATTAATAACATCCAATGTTCATGATTATGAAACTAATCATTCATTAATCAACAAGCTAGTTAAGAGGCATACTAGGGACTTCTTTGTTTGTCTACATATCACACATGTACTAATGTTTCGGTTAATACAATTATAGCATGACATATAAACATTTATCATAAACATAAAGATATAAATAATAACCACTTTATTATTGCCTCTAGGGCATATCTCCTTCACCATGTAATATTACCTATTGGTCTTGAGAGGGAACTACTCTTTGAAGTGTGGTAAAGCGAATAACGAGAAGTCACATTACCGTATCAGCGCTTTGACACATGAATATGGGGGATAAGAGGGATTCATGAAGCTCATATCGATGACCATGGGGTATACCCCTTAACAGCACTAGTCCATATGTGGCCATAGAAGGCTAGATGTTGTGGTTATTTAGAGATGCGATGATCGGTGGTTTTATGGGTGCATCTTATTACAGAGCTCTCCAACTCACCACATGCTTGAAAGCATATTTCATCTTTATTAACATGAGTCCTAGTGCAAGGTGGATCCAATAATCACTGAGAACACTTTGTCTTATAAAGTTCTAACCCTTTTTATCTAATATTTTTACTGCTTTATTTATTTTTCCTGCAACCATTTTCAACACCCTTTTTTATCATTTTGAGATTAGAAAACAATTATTAAGTAATCTTTAGTAGAAAGTAGCAAGGGATATCAAGATCATTACTTTCGATACTCTTATTTTTAAACTAGCTACAACTGCTATTTTTTGGCGCCGTTGCTGGGGAGCTCAACGCTTTTGATCTTTATTCTTAGTTGATTATCTATTATTGTTTTTACTAAAGTTGTTTGATAGTTTCAGATAGTAGCATGGCTGCTCTTGGGCTTATGAATAAGCTTGATGCAGCTAAATATCTCGGAAGATTCAACCGAGGGTTCGTTAAGGAATCCCCAAATGGGAATGACATCGAATATTCTATTCATCCACGCTTTATTACTATACTGAAGGAGAATAGTTTTGCAGGAGATGATCCCGATGAGGATCCTTATACTCATTTACATTCTTTTACTGAGTTTTGACAATCAAATTGAGAAACTATACTGGTGATGAGCTTAAGCTTAATTTTTTTTGTCAATCTCTAACCAACACTGCATTATCTTGGTATTAAACTTGCCCGGTAGAAAATATTGATATTTGGGAGAATCTCAAGAAGGAATTTATATCTCGGTTCTACCCGAAAGTTAAGTCCGCGGAAGCAAGAAAAGATATAACCAATTTCAAGAATCGCCGCGGTGAAACCTTAATGAGAGCGAGGGCATAGACGAGACCTTGGCTCCAGTGTCGGTTGTGTCTTCTCCCCTGGCACTTGGATTTGAGAAGAGTGATAATGTTGACATTGCAGTCTCTCTCTCTCGTCTGAGTTCGAAAAGCATGGAGTTTCTTTAGGTGATGGAGTTGCTAAGTCAGATCTGTTTGCGACTGCGCCCGGAATTGTCATCGCGAGAGAGGTTTGCGGTTTTCTCGCCACCTTAGCTGCTGCCTACCCGGGATCTGCAGCTCATTGATGGGTGCCTCCTAATGCCTTGGTGAGTCTTTGTCGGCGTGATGTTGGAGTGTAGTGTTTGGAGTGTTCGTTTCCTTTGTGGTCTTTTGTGTTGGCTGGAGTGAATGTGACCCTGTTATTCGGATCTTTGTTAGGCCCTCGCCTGGATGTGAGTGTGTGGGTCAGCTGTTTGTGTAGGCTTGGCCCTCGTGTTTTAGGTTCTCAGCCAAATTTTTTTCTAAAAACTAGGAACATTTCTTCTTATTTAATGGATGTAGCAGAGCTTCAAAGAAAAAAAATAGTTACTGTGGCAATAATTCGAGAGAACAAAACGCCTGCAGCTGTATACATCGAGCATCTTCAGTTCCCTGCGTCAGGATCACTCTCATGCAGAGAGAAGAAGTACGATAGATTAGATAAGATCGAATCACTTTCAACCATATGGAACAGAACTTCACCTTTAGACTATCAACTCGCCGGTAGTTATCCAGTCCAAAAAACGGAAAAGGTAGGGAAACTGAGGAATCCATTCACGTTTTACTGAGCGTGCGCGCATCGCAAGCAGATCAGAGACCCCCACCACAATATTGTGTGCAAAGCAGGCAGGAGTAGAGAGAAAATGTCTACACAAAGTATACTGTGCTAGTATTTAAAACAAGGAAAAGAATCGTTCCCACTGGATATTTCTGAAGAAAGAGCTCTGAATTATGTAAACAAACATCACTTTGGTCTTGTCTTAGCACTAGCCTGCAGCACATTTTGAAAGGCTCGGCCGCAACGGACAAATTAGAAACAACCACTCTACATTTCTGTGTACAACCAGGCAGGAGTAGATAGACACAAAGAACCACGAAAGAATCGGTTCAAAGAAATATTTCTGAATTATGTAAGCAGACAGCATTTCGTTCTTGTCTTGCGCACTACTGCATACCTACAGCACGTTCAAAGGCTCAGCAGCAAAGACGGGTGAAAGAAATGGTATACATATCCAGACATCGCATCTTTGAGAGTATACATATCCACACTGGGCATCTTTCCTTTGTCGAAAAGAGAAGACTGGGCATCTTTCAGCAACAGAAAAGCACGAATAAGCGCATTGGGAAAGAAAGGGGAACGAAGCGAGACCAAGATATCGGAATCCGTGGGCGGTGGTGCGCAAATAATCGCTCGAAACGTCCGATCAGAAGAGAAAAGAGCGAGCGAGATCTATGCATTCAGGTCATGATTGCTATATGAATCTAGTCTCTACGAGAATAACACCTCGATCAAGTTGATGAGCATCAGATGCCAACATATCTCGGCCTGCCCTCCGAACTTGGATCAATGTTATCTCCTGGACAGGGAGTGATAACTATGCATATTTGCAGGTGTGGATCCACATCATGCTATGAGATGCCCGAGACACGTACGTTTGGGTGAAATCACGTTTCCATAGCAGCGTGGGCACACTCTTCGGTACAAGCTACCTCAATGGCTACACACACATATGGTGATTTTCAGACCAAAAACGAATAAATGCATAAATAAAATGATTGAGTTTCACTTTTCACCCTCTTACATACCAATTTTGTGGCAACTTTTACCTCATATAGCAAACAATTATCTCCGAAATAAGCCATTTATGCAAGTTTATCAATTTATTAAAAGTTTTGGCCCATCCTATGACGTCGGCCGCCATCGGTCCAGGAGGCACGCTGAGTCAGATGCTAGTTTCGTAACGCCATCATCGGAGAGACATGCCTGATGCAGCTATCGAGGAGGGGTGAGCCGGTTAACTCGGACAAGACACCCAAATCACTTGCCCTGAGATACCCTGACCTCGGGCGAGACACCCAAATCACTCGTCCCTATCTTAGGGCGAGGGCTAGCTTTAGGGCATTCACCACATCGACAACAATAACCTACCATAGAAGGAAGGGTTGGTATCGGCGATTGATGCTGAAGCAGGATCGAAAGCAGTGGTTTCTTTGTTGCTTCACATTGGAGATGGGAACATGCACAAGCCGGCGCAGTGGAAGCCCAAGGTCGGTCCGTGCACCATCTGTTTTGTTTGACGCGCCCATGAGGAAGACAACGCCGATTTAACATTTGACTTTGTGCGCTCCATTGGACAGATGATGGCCCCTCTTGATAGAACCTGGCAAACTTTGAAAGAGGTAAAACGAGAACAAACTTGTTTTAATAGGGTATTCTCGATGAATATCTACTAAATAGAATATCATAAAATCGTTATTAGCAATTAAATGTGGAATCACTTTTTTCTTGTTTCTATTAAGAAGCCATGTGGTGATATATGTAATTTTACGAGTGTTTCCACTTAGGTGTGTGCATCCTGGTAAGCATGACAATTAATTCGAACCATAATAAGTGTGTTCAACATTGATGTTGCATCATCATCATTCTTTTTTTTTTTCTTCTTCTCCATTCTTTCGTTGTACCTGATTCTGATTCCATCTGGTTGACACTTTGTAAGATTTAAATTAATCAATAAAGTGCTGAATTCTCAACAGACACCACTCGCCGGCTCGCGTCTATTTAATCAGAATGGATGGAGTACAATCGAAGTGATGGTTTTGTCATAATGAGATTTTGTTATTTTTGCCAAAAATACAATGTATTTCGTTTTGAAATTTTCCACACTGGTGGAGTACAACATAAAATACATCCAGGTTCCTTTTTAGGAAAATTTTAAAATCAAAGTTTTGAAATCTCAAAAAGGAAAATTGAGCTAAAGAATTACATGGTGCTCGTGCTCTTAAGTGATGTTTTGCCCATAAGTGCCGCTTTCTGATCTGATCTCCCACTTACCAAACACTACGATGGTAGCACGAATCACACAGCTCTCGAGTCCCAACTGGATCTGTACAAGATTTGGACCAAGAAAGGAACCTTGCCATCGCACGCAGAAGGAGGGCCCACATCACCCCCTATACATACACCGCACATGTTGCAGAGTAGCTCACACACAGCACCTGCGAATTAATCACTAGAAACCACCAGCTGATCGACCAGCTTACTTAGTAAGAGAGTCAACCAAGTTCAGCTAACGATGGCGTACAGAGTGCTGGAGGTCACCCTCCAGTCGGCCAAGGACCTGAAGAACGTGAACTTCATGTCGCGCATGGAGGTGTACGCTGTGGCGACCATCTCCGGCGACCCAATCACGCGCCAGTGCACCCCGCCGGACCCCTATGGCGGCCGCTACCCGACCTGGAACGCCACGCTCCGCTTCGCCGTCCCGCCGACCGCCACAGCCGGCGGCAGCGGCTGCCTCCACATCGTCCTCCGCACCGAGCGATCCCGTGGCGACCGCGACATCGGCGAGGTCATCGTCCCGCTTGACGAGATCCTCGCCGGCGCCGGCTACGACCTAGGCCCGCGCCCGCAGCAGTTCGCGGCTTACAAGGTCCGCACGGTGCACCGTGCCGAGACCCGCGGCGTGCTCTACCTGTCATACCGCCTCGGCGCCGTCGTCGCGCCGCAGAATCGGGTGGCACCGCACCGGCTGGAGACGAGAGCCGCCGCCGACGAGCCGGTCGTCGCGTACCCGGCGATGCTGCCGTACGGTCAGCAGTCGTACGATTACATGCCGGTCCTGGCGCTGATGCCGCCGGTTCCACGAGCTTCCGGGCGACTGTCCATGGAGCCAGCGTCTCCGAAGGCTTCCGGTGGGCATATGGCCTTGTCGCCGTCGTCATCACAGGCTCGTGATGGGCATACGTCTCTGCCGCCGCCGCTTCCAAAAGCATATGGGCACCTGTCCATGCCGCCGCCACCGGCGTCGATACAAACTTCTGGGCACGCGACGCCTCAAAAATCAGCCGGGTACGCAGCCACCTCGCCGTGGACGACCGCGAGAAATAACGGCAATGCGGATTTTGGTAGGGAGCTCAGTACCGGGCTGGTCGGCGGCGCGACAGGCGGTATGATGGCCGGCGACATGATGTCTGAGGCCGCGGCCTATAACGCCGGATACAGGGCAGGGCTGGCCGGCGAATGGGGCAGGCCCGCCGTGTACTAGCTAGCCTAGAATGTTCTCGTGTTGTACGCCGTCCGTACTAGGTGTGCTGCATAAACTAAGTTGATTTTATTTACCTGCAAAATAGTGAATCTAAAATTTACCTGCAAATTACAATGTATGTTTGTCGACATCATCAGATATCCAGATGTGATGAATACAGGCTTGAGATTTACCCTCGCGTCGCCACCGCCTCCCCTCTCCCTCTCCTCTCCCCTCGTCGCCCCGGAGGCGGCCGCCGGCCGGCAAGGCCGTGCGACGCCGGTGATGGGGGTGGCGGGGATCTCTCTCCTCCGGTCCCCCATGCGATGCTGTAGGGAGGAAGACGACAACGCAGGGGTGGCATCCGCCGCTGGTGAGGTCGGCCCGATTCCCTCCATCCCCCTCTCCGGCGCGGCCTCGCCGGCGCTGGGAAGTGGTGCCCGGGGGATTGGTGCCCTCCGACGACCGGGTTGGGGCCAGGATTCCAGGGCGGCGGCCTTGGGCGTAGGGTGGGGCACTGCCGGCCTGGCGGCGGGTGCCGATGCCGCTGTCGGCTCTCTTCGGCCGCCCGGGCGGTGAAGGGGGCGGCGGGTGTGGGCATGGTACGGAGGTCGCCCCGATGGGCCTCTGGTATCAGATCTGAAGACGGAGGCTCCTCCTCCCTGCGGTGCTCGTCGCAACTCCCCGGTCCCGGACTCCTCCAGTGGCTGGGGGTGTGTGATTGGTGTGGGCTCTGGACCGGGGGAAACCCTTGGCCGACGGGGGCAGCCGCGACGTCGACGACGTTGACGGCACCGTTCTCCTTCTTGAAGGCGACATCGAGGTGATATCCCCTCCCTCCCTGCCCTAGCTATCTCGGTGAAAGCCTAAAGCTTTGGTTTGGACGGTGGCGGCGCCCGGGTGGTGCCGTTCCCTCGTTGGAGGCGCCATTTTGAGATAGTGGGTTTGGGTGGATGAGCTCGGCGGTGGTTGGTATGCATCGTCTTCGCCTTCTCCTGGCAGCTTGGTCCGGTTTGGTGGTTTTTACTGCGGGTGGCGGCGCGGCGAGGCGAGGCGAGTGCTCGGAGTCTTTCCTCGGGCGGTAACTTCCAATATCGATGCGTGCTCAGGGAGAGCGATCTACCTCCGACAGGTACGGATGGTGCATGGGCTTTGCTTGGCCTCTGGAGGTTGACGATGGTGCGAGTCCCTCAATGGCGGCCTTCCTCACCAGCTTCGACGCCTCTCTAGTTGGATCGCAAGACTGGATAATGGTCTCGGAGCTCTAGCTGTTTTCCATTCTTTTTAATTGTTTTGCTTGTAGCTCTCGGTTCCTGTTAGCTGGTTTCTCAGCATCTTGTATCATCTTACCGGCAACGGTCTTATTAATTTAAGGCAGGGCTTGGGCCTTCTGTTTAAAAAAAGATATTCAGATGTAGTCCTATGTTTGTTTCACTGGGGTGAACATATGTGAAGTAATCTGGGCAGCATGAGTGAAGTAAAATTGACTTGTTGCAATGTTGCTAGATGCTTTAAATTTCCATGCCCGGGAGAGTTGTTTGTATCATGGAAATACCAGATGCATATTTCCACATATTCATGTGAACAATGGCGAACACCTCCTCCCACCCCTCCCATGGCGACACCAATGGCGATCACCACTTCCCACCCGAGTAAACCAACCCTAGCCGGCGTCTCATCCTCCCCTGAATCATGGATCTTCCTGAGGACTCCTACCCCCTCGCTCACCGGCTAGATCTCACATCTAGAGATTTTTTCAGATCTAAGGTTCGTGATAATCTCTTCTCATCAGTGTGCCCCTCATCCCCATATCATGGTTTTTCCTTGGTGATCTCTTTAGGACGTGCCAATTTTAATTTGAATAATATCAATGTTGGTCTGGCACTATCTGCTTGTCTGGGTGACCCATATGATTCCTTCCGAGTTGCCTGCCTACGAGATCGAGTGTACATTTTTTATGTAGATTCCAAAGCGGTTGGTTTCATGATTTGCAATCTCAGATCTTACACTTGCAAAGATTCCGTTTGCTACTTTCATCTCTGGACTAACGGTGGACCAAATTGGGAAAGAGAAGAAAAACATTGGTACTCCGAACAAGACAAGGAATGGACTATGGTTCAATCCAAGACAACACGTCCACAGCAATCCCGAGAACAAGGTAATCCTCACGGTTTCAATTCCTATGAGAAGATGAGATCCAATCTGTTAGAGCATCCCCACTCTTTGGAGGCCCCCGGGGCATAATCCGGATAGAAATTGGTCCGGATTGGACCTATTTTTGGCATGGGGAGCTACACTTTTCCAGTCATCTCCCCACACACGGCGCTCGTGAGGATGCCTGGAAGGTGTTCGACCAGCATCGACCATGCCGGCCACGCACCCGATGGTGGTGCAATGTCGGCGTACGGCGGCGCGGGCTGCGCGGATCCAGCGTCGGATCTTGGCCTCGAGGGCGTCCCACTCGAGGCGCTGGACGTCGCCGATGCTGAGGCGCTCGACGCCGAGGCGGCGGAGGGAGGCGTCGACGGCGGGCTTGCGGACGGAGGCGTAGACCTGCGCGCACTCGCGGCCGTAGCCGGCGGCGGCCATCCGGGAGGCGATGGCGCGGAGGTCGGCGACGGCGTCGTCGGGAGGAGGTCGATCTCGCGGATGCTGCGCAGCGAGCGGTAGCTGCTGCGGCGGCCGACGCGGTAGGCGACGGGTCGTCCTCGTCGACGGCGGGGAGGTCGACGGAGGAGAGCGAGCTGGAGCGGTCGCCGGAGATGGTGGAGAGCGAGGTGAGGTCCGCGAGCGCCTCGATCTCGAGGTCGAAGGCGCGGGAGGAGAGCACGTGCCGGAACTCGTCCTCGAGCCGCGCCATGGCCACTCGCACGGCGCCGGAGCCGCCGAGCCCGGACGCCGCCGCCGCCCCCGAGCCCGGACGGCGGCGCGAGGCGGCGGATGTCGTCCACCGCGCGGAGGAAGCGCTCCGCCTCGGCACGATCCCCCGCGCCGTCGAACAGCATGGGCTCGTCGTCCCGGCCGGCGGCCGCCGTGGATGCCGGGGATGAGTCCCAGCGCATGACGACCCGCTCCGCCGCCTCCAGCTCGGTGGATTGGTCCATGGCGTGTCCAGTTGACTCCTCGTCTCCCGAACACTGCGAGGTCCCGGCGAGGCCACCTGCGATCTCCGTTCTGCCCGTCGTGCTCTAGCTCGGCAAGGTGGGGAAAAGATCAAGGAGAGAGAAGGGCGGTAGGTGGAGAGAAAAATCAGAAGAGAGAGGAGACTAGTCCCTGACAGCGGGCCAGGTGGACGAAAATGTTTCATCCGGAGCCCCCAGCAGCTCCCCGGGGGACCGGGCTTGGCATGGGGAGTCCGGACGGATATAAGTCCAAATCCGGGCGAAATCGAGACTCTGGGCGCACGACTGGGCCGTTTTACGCCATCCGGATGAAAAAAGTTGGTCCTGGGGGGCTTCTCGGGGGCCTGGCTGGAGGTGCTCTTACCTCCTAGACATAATACCCCATTTGATGATCTGCATGGTGATCATCACGTAAGAAACAGAGCTAGAGTTGATCCAGTCCATTATGCCAATGTCGGTTTTTCAAATTCAAATTCTCAATCCAGCCAACGTCCACCTAGCTCACCCCTTTATCCCTATTTATGGCCTACATGCGATAATGGGCTGCTAATACGTCTCCAACGTATCTATAATTTCTTATGTTCCATGCTAGTTTTATGACAATACCTACATGTTTTGTCCATAATTTATATCATTTTGATACATTTTCCGGAACTAACCTATTAACAAGATGCCGAAGCGCCAGTTCCTGTTTTCTGCTGTTTTTGGTTTCAGAAATCCTACACAGGAAATATTCTCGGAATTGGACGAAACAAAAGCCCACGATCTTATTTTTCACGGAAGGTTCCAGAAGCCCGAAGGGGAGACGAAGATGGGCCAGGGGGCCCTCACACCACACCTGGGTGCGGGCCCACTCCTGGCCGCGCCACGAGGTGGTGAGGGCACCCTGGTGCCCCTCCGACGCCGCCCTTTCGCCTATATGCGCTCCCAGACGCGAAAACCCTATGACGATCGACGATATTCCACGAAGAGTTCCGTAGCCGCCGCCATCGCGAAGACAAGTTTCGGGGGATAGAAGTCTCTGTTCCGGCACGCCGCCGGGACGGGGAATTGCCCCCGGAGTCATCTCCATCGACACCACCGCCATCTTCATCGCCGTTACTGACTCCCATGATGAGGAGGGAGTAGTTCTCCCCCGAGGCTGAGGGCTCTACCGGTAGCTATGTGGTTCATCTCTCTCTCCCATGTGATCTTTATGTGATCATGAGCTTTGTATCACTATTAATCTATGTGCTACTCTAGTGATGTTATTAAAGTAGTCTATTCCTCCTCCATGATGTAATGTTGACAGTGTGTGCATCATGTAGTACTTGGCGTAGGTTATGATTGTAATCTCTTGTAGATTATGAAGTTAATTATTACTATGATAGTATTGATGTGATCTATCCCCCCTTTCATAGCTATTGTTGACGGTGTGTATGCTATGTTAGTACTCGGTCTAAATTGCAACGGTTTATTATGCACTCTAGAGGTCACTTTAATATGAACTCCGGATGTTGTGGAGCTTGTTTACTCTGGCTTGAGGTGTGCTTTTATAGCCCTACACAATGAATGGTGTTTGTTATCCAACAAGAGAGTGTTTAAGAGTAGCTTTATTCAATTATGTGATCATTGTTGAGAGTGTCCACTAGTGAAAGTATGATCCCTAGGCCTTGTTTCCAAATATCGAATCACCGTTTATTTACTGTTCTACTGCATGTTTACTTGCTGCCATATTTATTTCAGATTGTTACTACCACTCATATTCATCCATATCACTTGCATTTTACTATCTCTTCGCCGAACTAGTGCACCTATACATCTGACAAGTGTATTAGGTGTGTTGGGGACACAAGAGACTTCTTGTATCGTAATTGCAGGGTTGCTTGAGAGGGATATCTTTGACCTCTACCTCCCTGAGTTCGATAAACCTTGGGTGATTCACTTAAGGGAAACTTGTTGTTGTTCTACAAACCTCTGCTCTTGGAGGCCCAATGATACGTCTCCAACGTATCTATAATTTCTGATGTCCCATCCTAGTTTATTGACAATACCTACATGTTTTGCTCACACTTTATAATGTTTTTATGCGTTTTCCGGAACTAACCTATTAACAAGATGCCGAAGTGCCAGTTCCTGTTTTCTGCTGTTTTTGGTTCCAGAAAGGCTGTTCGGGCAATATTCTCGGAATTCGACGAAACGAATACCAAACATCATAATTCACCGAGACGGACCAGGACACCGAAGGGGAGACGGAGAGGAGGCCCAAGGCCCCCACACCACAGGGCCGCGCGGGCAGGCCCCTAGCCGCGCCGGCCTATGGGGAGGGCGCCCTGGTGCCCCTCCTACGCCGCCTCTTCGCCTATAAGACCCCTTTCGACCTAAAAACGCGATACGAATTGACGAAACTCCAGAAAGACCCCACGGGCGCCGCCGCCATCGCGAAACTCCAATTCGGGGGACAAAATCTCTGTTCCGGCACGCCGCCGGGACGGGGAAGTGCCCCCGGAAGCCATCTCCATCGACGCCACCGCCTCCATCATGCTCCGTGAGTAGTTCCCCCATGGACTACGGGTTCTAGCAGTAGCTAGTTGGTACTCTCTATCCCATGTACTTCAATACAATGATCTCATGAGCTGCCTTACATGATTGAGACCCATCTGATGTAATCGGTGTTGTGTTTGTTGGGATCCGATGGATGATACATTATGATTAGTCTATTGATACGTCTCCGACGTATCGATAATTTCTTATGTTCCATGCCACATTATTGATGATATCTACATGTTTTATGCACACTTTATGTCATATTCGTGCATTTTCTGGAACTAACCTATTGACGAGATGCCGAAAGGCCAGTTGCTGTTTTCTGCTGTTTTTGGTTTCAGAAATCCTAGTAACGAAATATTCTCGGAATCGGACGAAATCAACGCCCAACATCCTATTTTTCCACGAAGCTTCCAGAACACCCGGGAAGGACCAGAGGGGGGACACTGGGCCCCCAGACCATAGGCCGGCGCGGCCCAGGCCCTGGCCGCGCCGCCTTATGGTGTCGTCGCCCCTTCGACCTTCTGACGCCGCCTCTTCGCCTATAAGAAGCCCCTCGACCTAAAACCTCGACACGAAAAAGCCACGGTACGAGAAACCTTCCAGAGCCGCCGCCATCGCGAAGCCAAGATCTGGGGGACAGGAGTCTCTGTTCCGGCACGCCGCCGGGACGGGGAAGGCTCCTCCATCGACACCACCGCCATCTCCATCACCGCTGATGTCTCCCATGAGGAGGGAGTAGTTCTCCATCGAGGCTCGGGGCTGTACCGGTAGCTATGTGGTTCATCTCTCTCCTATGTACTTCAATACAATAATCTCATGAGCTGCCTTACATGATTGAGATTCATATGATGATGCTTGTAATCTAGATGTCGTTATGCTAGTCAAGTGAATTTTACTTATGTGATCTCCGGAGACTCCTTGTCCCACGTGTGTAAAGGTGACAGTGTGTGCACCGTGTGGGTCTCTTAGGCTATATTCACAGAATACTTATTCACTGTTATGAATGGCATAGTGAAGTGCTTATTTATATCTCTTTATGATTGCAATGTGTTTTGTATCACAATTTATCTATGTGCTACTCTAGTGATGTTATTAAAGTAGTTTTATTCCTCCTGCACGGTGTAATGGTGACAGTGTGTGCATCCGTGTTAGTACTTGGCGTAGGCTATGATTATGATCTCTTGTAGATTATGAAGTTAACTATTGCTATGATGGTATTGATGTGATCTATTCCTCCTACATAGTGTGAAGGTGACAGTGTGCATGCTATGTTAGTACTTGGTTTAGTCGTATTGATCTTTCATGCACTCTAAGGTTATTTAAATATGAACATTGAATTGTGGAGCTTGTTAACTCCGGCATTGAGGGTTCGTGTAATCCTATGCAATTGTGTTCATCATCCAACAAGAGTGTAGAGTATGCATTTATCTATTCTGTTATGTGATCAATGTTGAGAGTGTCCACTAGTGAAAGTGTAATCCCTAGGCTTTGTTCCTAAATACTGCTATCGCTGCTTGTTTACTGTTTTACTGCGTTACTACTGCTTGTTTACTGTCCTGGGCAAAGCACTTTTCTGGTGCTGTTGCTACTACTTATTTATACCACCTGTATTTCACTATCTCTTCGCCGAACTAGTGCACCTATTAGGTGTGTTGGGGACACAAGAGACTTCTTGCTTTGTGGTTGCAGGGTTGCATGAGAGGGATTTCTTTGACCTCTTCCTCCCTGAGTTCGATAAACCTTGGGTGATCCACTTAAGGGAAAACTTGCTGCTGTTCTACAAACCTCTGCTCTTGGAGGCCCAACACTGTCTACAAGAATAGAAGCATCCGTAGACATCAAGCTATTTTCTGGCGCCGTTGCCGGGGAGGAAAGGTAAAAGGTACTCACACTCCGGATCTCGGCTACTAAGCTATTTTCCGGCGCCGTTGTAAGTACTCGAAGTTATTTCCTTTAGATCCTGCAATTGCAACTTTTTGTTTCTTGTTTACACTAGTTAGGCATAATGGACAACAATGAGCTTCTTATTCTATTTCCTGATTTAAGACATGGATGGTTTGATGCGAAAATTAAAAAACCTATGGAACATATTAGTATGAACGCTTTGAACACCATTGTTGCTAATGATATGGAAAATTCTAAGCTTGGGGAAGCTGGCTTTGATGAGCATGATATTTTTAGTCCCCCAAGCATTGAGGAGAAAATTTACTTTGATGATACTTTGCCTCCTATTTATGATGATTATAATGATATTGGTCTTTTAGTACCACCTATTATGGAGAATAAATTTGATTATGATTACAATATGCCTCCTATATTTGATGATGAGAATAATAATGATAGCTACTTTGTTGAATTTGCTCCCACTACAACTAATAAAATTGATTATGCTTATGTGGAGAGTAATAATTTTATGCATGAGACTCATGATAAGAATGCTTTATGTGATAGTTATATTGTTGAGTTTGCTCATGATGCTACTGAAAGTTATTATGAGAGAGGAAAATATGGTTGTAGAAATTTTCATGTTACTAAAATGCCTCTCTATGTGCTGAAATTTTTGAAGCTACACCTGTTTTATCTTTCTATGCTTGTTGCATTATGCTTCATGAACTTGTTTATTTACAAGATTCCTTTTCATAGGAAGCATGTTAGACTTAAATGTGTTTTGAATTTGCCTCTTGATGCTCTCTTTTGCTTCAAATACTATTTCTTGCGAGTGCATCATTAAAACTGCTGAGCCCATCTTAATGGCTATAAAGAAAGAACTTCTTGGGAGATAACCCATGTATTATTTTGCTACAGTACTTTGTTTTATATTTGTGTCTTGGAAGTTGTTTACTACTGTAGCAACCTCTCCTTATCTTAGTTTAGTGTTTTGTTGTGCCAAGTAAAGTCGTTGATAGAAAAGTTCATACTAGATTTGGATTACTGCACAGAAACAGATTTCTTTGCTGTCACGAATCTGGGCAAAATTCTCTGTAGGTAACTCAGAAAATTATGCCAATTTACGTGAGTGATCCTCAGATATGTACGCAACTTTCATTAAATTTGAGCATTTTCATTTGAGCAAGTCTGGTGCCTCGATAAAATTCATCAATACGAACTGTTCTATTTTGACAGATTCTGTCTTTTATTTCGCATTGCCTGTTTTGTTATGTTCGATGGATATTTCGATTCCATTAACTTTCAGAAGCTTTGAGCAATGTCCAGAAGTGTTAAGAATGATTGTGTCACCTCTGAACATGTGAATTTTTGATTATGCACTAACCCTCTAATGAGTTTGTTTCGAGTTTGGTGTGGAGGAAGTTTTCAAGGGTCAAGAGAGGAGGATGATATACTATGATCAAGGAGAGTGAAAGCTCTAAGCTTGGGGATGCCCCGGTGGTTCATCCCTGCATATTTCAAGAAGACTCAAGCGTCTAAGCTTGGGGATGCCCAAGGCATCCCCTTCTTCATCGACAACATTATCAGGTTCCTCCCCTGAAACTATATTTTTATTCCATCACATCTTATGTGCTTTGCTTGGAGCGTCGGTTTGTTTTTGTTTTTGTTTTTGTTTGAATAAAATGGATCCTAGCATTCTTTGTGTGGGAGAGAGACACGCTCCGCTGTTGCATATGGACAAGTATGTCCTTAGTTTCTACTCATAGTATTCATGGCGAAGTTTCTTCTTCGTTAAATTGTTATATGGTTGGAATTGGAAAATGATACATGTAGTAATTGCTATAAATGTCTTGGGTAATGTGATACTTGGCAATTGTTGTGCTCATGTTTAAGCTCTTGCATCATATACTTTGCACCCATTAATGAAGAAATACATAGAGCATGCTTAAATTTGGTTTGCATATTTGGTCTCTCTAGAGTCTAGATAATTTCTAGTATTGAGTTTGAACAACAAGGAAGACGGTGTAGAGTCTTATAATGTTTACAATATGTCTTTTATGTGAGTTTTGCTGCACCGCTTCATCCTTGTGTTTGTTTCAAATAACCTTGCTAGCCTAAACCTTGTATCGAGAGGGAATACTTCTCATGCATCCAAAATACTTGAGCCAACCACTATGCCATTTGTGTCCACCATATCTACCTACTACATGGTATTTCTCCGCCATTCCAAAGTAAATTGCTTGAGTGCTACCTTTAAATTTCCATTCTTCACCTTTACAATATATAGCTCATGGGACAAATAGCTTAAAAACTATTGTGGTATTGAATATGTACTTATGCACTTTATCTCTTATTAAGTTGCTTGTTGTGCGATAACCATGTTCCTGGGGACGCCATCAACTACTCTTTGTTGAATTTCATGTGAGTTGCTATGCATGTTCTGCCTTGTCTCAAGTAAGAGCGATCTACCACCTTATGGTTGGAGCATGCATATTGTTAGAGAAGAACATTGGGCCGCTAACTAAAGCCATGATCCATGGTGGAAGTTTCAGTTTTGGACATATATCCTCAATCTCATATGAGAAAAATAATTGTTGCCACATGCTTATGCATAAAAGAGGAGTCCATTATCTGTTGTCTATGTTGTCCCGGTATGGATGTCTAAGTTGAGAATAATCAATAGCGAGAAATCCAATGCGAGCTTTCTCCTTAGACCTTTGTACAAAGTGCATAGAGGTACCCCTTTGTGACACTTGGTTAAAACATGTGCATTGCGATGATCCCGGTAGTCCAAGCTAATTAGGACAAGGTGCGGGCACTATTAGTATACTATGCATGAGGCTTGCAACTTGTAAGATATAATTTACATGATACATATGCTTTATTACTACCGTTGACAAAATTGTTTCATGTTTTCAAAATCAAAGCTCTAGCACAAATATAGCAATCGATGCTTTTCCTCTATGGAGGACCATTCTTTTACTTTTATTGTTGAGTCAGTTCACCTATTTCTCTCCACCTCAAGAAGCAAACACTTGTGTGAACTGTGCATTGATTCCTACATACTTGCATATTGCACTTATTATATTACTCTATGTTGACAATTATCCATGAGATATACATGTTACAAGTTGAAAGCAACCGCTGAAACTTAATCTTCCTTTGTGTTGCTTCAATACCTTTACTTTGATTTATTGCTTTATGAGTTAACTCTTATGCAAGACTCATTGATGCTTGTCTTGAAGTACTATTCATGAAAAGTCTTTGCTATATGATTCACTTGTTTACTCATGTCATTTACATTGTTTTGATCGCTGCATTCACTACATATGCTTTACAAATAGTATGATCAAGGTTATGATGGCATGTCACTCTAGAAATTATCTTTGTTTATCGTTTACCTGCTCGGGACGAGCAGGAACTAAGCTTGGGGATGCTGATACGTCTCCGACGTATCGATAATTTCTTATGTTCCATGCCACATTATTGATGATATCTACATGTTTTATGCACACTTTATGTCATATTCGTGCATTTTCTGGAACTAACCTATTGACGAGATGCCGAAAGGCTAGTTGCTGTTTTCTGCTGTTTTTGGTTTCAGAAATCCTAGTAACGAAATATTCTCGAAATCGGACGAAATCAACGCCCAACATCCTATTTTTCCACGAAGCTTCCAGAACACCCGGGAAGGACCAGAGGGGGGACACCGCCCCTGCACCATAGGCCGGCGCGGCCCAGGCCCTGGCCGCGCCGCCTTATAGTGTCGTCGCCCCTTCGACCTTCTGACGCCGCCTCTTCGCCTATAAGAAGCCCCTCGACCTAAAACCTCGACACGAAAAAGCCACGGTACGAGAAACCTTCCAGAGCCGCCGCCATCGCGAAGCCAAGATCTGGGGGACAGGAGTCTCTGTTCCGGCACGCCGCCGGGACGGGGAAGGCTCCTCCATCGACACCACCGCCATCTCCATCACCGCTGATGTCTCCCATGAGGAGGGAGTAGTTCTCCATCGAGGCTCGGGGCTGTACCGGTAGCTATGTGGTTCATCTCTCTCCTATGTACTTCAATACAATAATCTCATGAGCTGCCTTACATGATTGAGATTCATATGATGATGCTTGTAATCTAGATGTCGTTATGCTAGTCAAGTGAATTTTACTTATGTGATCTCCGGAGACTCCTTGTCCCACGTGTGTAAAGGTGACAGTGTGTGCACCGTGTGGGTCTCTTAGGCTATATTCACAGAATACTTATTCACTGTTATGAATGGCATAGTGAAGTGCTTATTTATATCTCTTTATGATTGCAATGTGTTTTGTATCACAATTTATCTATGTGCTACTCTAGTGATGTTATTAAAGTAGTTTTATTCCTCCTGCACGGTGTAATGGTGACAGTGTGTGCATCCGTGTTAGTACTTGGCGTAGGCTATGATTATGATCTCTTGTAGATTATGAAGTTAACTATTGCTATGATGGTATTGATGTGATCTATTCCTCCTACATAGTGTGAAGGTGACAGTGTGCATGCTATGTTAGTACTTGGTTTAGTCGTATTGATCTTTCATGCACTCTAAGGTTATTTAAATATGAACATTGAATTGTGGAGCTTGTTAACTCCGGCATTGAGGGTTCGTGTAATCCTACGCAATGGTGTTCATCATCCAACAAGAGTGTAGAGTATGCATTTATCTATTCTGTTATGTGATCAATGTTGAGAGTGTCCACTAGTGAAAGTGTAATCCCTAGGCCTTGTTCCTAAATACTGCTATCGCTGCTTGTTTACTATTTTACTGCGTTACTACTGCTGCGTTACTACTGCTTGTTTACTGTCCTGGGCAAAGCACTTTTCTGGTGCTGTTGCTACTACTTATTTATACCACCTGTATTTCACTATCTCTTCGCCGAACTAGTGCACCTATTAGGTGTGTTGGGGACACAAGAGACTTCTTGCTTTGTGGTTGCAGGGTTGCATGAGAGGGATATCTTTGACCTCTTCCTCCCTGAGTTCGATAAACCTTGGGTGATCCACTTAAGGGAAAACTTGCTGTTGTTCTACAAACCTCTGCTCTTGGAGGCCCAACACTGTCTACAAGAATAGAAGCATCCGTAGACATCATCTATCTATAAAGTTTGTGAAGTTATTGTTGCTGCAATCTTGTTATGCTTAATGCTTGTCACTAGGGCCCGAGTGGCATGATCTTAGATTTAAGCTCTATATGTATTGCTTAGATTGTATCTACAAGTTGTTTGCACATGTCTATGTCCGGAACCCGTGTAATAACCCAGAACATAGGAACAACGAAGGGTAGATTTAGAAATAGGATGTGCATTTCATCGCAAAATGGGGGAAATTTTCGCGCCTTATTGCAACTAAACCTAAGAGGGATCGAGGTTCTCTCTCATTTTGCACTTAGGGTTAGGCAATGTGAGTTAGGGAAATTTCGACATGATCTCTTTTGTATCTTATTACTTTGGGGAATGATTGCATTTGATAAGTGTCAACACATTTAACAACAAACATTACACAATATAAACAATGAATTCATAATTCAAACACAAGTTATAAATTCAAATCACTTTGAATTTCAAAGTGAATATCACATACAATATTTCATCAAGAATATAAACATTACATAATACAAAAGCTCATAAACAAAACTTGAGCTTTATTGATATAAACACATATTACAAAGTCTTTACAATATTCTTGATACAAGAATTGAGACATAATGATCAGAAATAAAAAGGGAAAATTACAAGTTGTTCTAAACTAACACCTATACTAAGTGGCTTGAGGATGATCTTCTGGCCATAATTCAAACCTGCAAAACAAAGAACAAGTACTAGACCAGAATATAAGTGTTAGCAAAGTTCAGTTTGGACAGTTAGCAAAAATCACAGGAAAATTTAGTTTGGACAGTGAACACTGTCACTGCACACTTGTGCTTGTCCAAATTCCTGGACAGCACAAGATAGGCATAGGCAGACCAGAACTGAGCAGCCACAGTGGGCTCAAGTTTCAGTATATGAAGGCTGTTGCTAACCAAGCAACAGCAAGGCAATGCAAGGGGCGAGTCACAAAGTAACCCAGGCTTGTGTGTCATGGCCAGAGTAGAAGTAGGGACCATATAAATAGCACACAAACCCTAGAACCATGATAGTCGACCAGATAGATAATTCACCCGGTAAGGGTGAAGCTAGAACCAACACAAGTTCATCCAGTTCTTGTCAAGAACAGAACCAAAACACAACCACTCATCCCCAGGAATCATGGTGACTTGAGAAGCTCAACCGTAACTGGAGGTGAAGGGCTGTGCACAAAACCCCAAGTCTGCAACAACCAAATATTTCAATCTAGGAGCTGGAACAAGGTATACCAAGTTCCTGGACAGATCCAATGGATCTGATCCATACAATATGCATGATATAATCATGGGATTGAGCAGATGCTCAAATGGGTAGATCATCACTTGGTTTTCACCAAGGATTACTGCCAGTCTAAAAGCCACTAAAAATGGAAAGCATCTAGATACAGATCTTGTACACAGAAGCTAGCAAACATGCACAGATGCACACACTAGCCAGATCATATGCACAGATAGCACCAGTAGATGTGTTGCAAGGATTAGCAGCTAATAAAGACTACACAGTAAATCCTAAGCTAGTAACCATCAGTAAACCCTAGATTTTCATCAGGCAAACATATTGGCATTCATATCTAGTATGATCCCCAAATATGCAAGCAAAGGTTGAGTAGCCACAAGATCCAATCAAATAAGTGAGCAACCAATTAGTAGCAAGGCTACTGAGGTCACATCACACTTAGCACCAATTAGAAGAAAGCCAATTATAGCACATCATTATCCAAGAATGGATTCAGATTCATTTGCTTGCTAAACAATCATGAATAGCAGATTTAATTGCAAGCAAGACATTTAAATCATCACTGCATAAGCAGTTCATTATGAATTAATTAATTCAAGCATGAATTTATCACAGATCCATGCTTAGTACTGACAGTAGCATAATATAAGGCAACACAGTTTAATCACTGCATAATAGCTACTGGATCTAGTCCAGTTAGCTTGATTGAGCAACAACACAAGTAAACAACAGCATAGTGATGCTTGAGCATCAGCATCAACAAAGAAAATGAATCACTTAGCCACAGAATTAATCAGTAAGCCATCACTGACATTTAATTGATCAAATGGATCAATTGAATCAAGTCAAGCCACACAGATAAGCTAGCCAACAAGCAATGGATGATCCAATGGATCATTAGCTTGCACAGGAAGCACAGAGGCATTTCACAAACACCACTGGCACACACAAGTGTCACTGATGCACCACAGTACACCTAGACAAGCAAGTATGACATGCCAGTAAGCACAAGCAAGCCATAAGCAAATACAGCATAGTATAGCAAGCTCTTAAGCAAGCACAGCCGAGCATAGCAAGAATAGAGCATGCTAGGAGCAGCAGATAAGCAAACAGAGCATGTATAGCAAGCAAAGCAACACTGGCCAGTACCAGAAACTGGTGATATGGCCATGAGCTTGCAGCAGATAGAAGCACTGGAAGATTAAGCAACCATGGCAGGGCTCTGTGTGATCACAGGATCACCAGAGAGCAACAGAGCATGAGGAGGAAGAAGTACAGTAGCAAGGGAGGCGCACAGACATGGAGAAGAGAAGGAGGAGGTGAAGGAACTTACACGCGCCTGGAAGCAGAAGCTAGGGCATGGCGAGGCAGTGCTCGCGCGGCCGTAGCAGCTGCAAATCCAGGGTAGGCGCCGACGTTACGCCGGCGAACACGAACACCACCGTAGCAGAGCACTTGAGGCGACGGCACGAGTACTGCGAGCAGCACCCGCGCCAGGTCAACCTCAGGGGCGCACACATCGTCGGGGAGGACGAGAGCTCGCCGGAGATCGTCAATCGCCAGAGTCGATTCTCCACGAGATCCAGAGAGGGGCGATTCGCCAGGAGAGGAAGAGAAGGGGGAAACCACGCGGACAGATCGGTAGATCTGCACGCGGCGGTTCCGATTTGGTAGGTGGCTATGGCAGGGGAGCACGGAGCTGGCCGGAGAGCGGCGGCGGCCATGGCGGCGATGCCATCGCCACAGGCGTCGCGAGAGGATTAGGGTTAGCGACGAGCGAGTGAGAGAGGGCCGAGTGAGTGAGTGAGGTGGGCTGTTCGGCGCCACCGACCCATAAGGGACAAGCCTTAATGGGCTGTCCCTGGGCTTTAGTAAATGGGCTGGCCCAATAGGGGCCAGGGGGCATTTTGGTCTTTTAACAATTTAGAAATAGGCCAGAATTTCACCAATTTTTAGTAAATAAAATACAACTCTAAAAATCCATTAAAAATTGGATTAATGAATGAAAAATAAATCTTAACAAGAATAAAATATGAAATAGAATTTATGAAACAAATTCAAAATTATGAATTTTAAGAATTTAAATAATAACTTGGAATTTTAAACTATTATTTCCTTGTATTTAAAATTCAAGGAAAAATCTCAAATAAGTTCAAATACTTATTTTCAAACATTTCAAAATGAAATTCTACTATTCCAAGTCATTTCTATTGAAAAGGGTATTTTTCCAAGAAAAATACTATATTCCTTTACTCCAAAAACTATAGAGATAACTCTATGATTTCAAATTATTCTTGGAATGATTAAGGGAATCACCAAGTAAAGTAGTTTTACTTTGAAGTATGTTACTTTATGTGAATTCTAATGGTTTATACTTTTAAATCAATTGCAAGTTACCGTCAAAGACATAAATCTTAAACTCAACCCTAAATTGTTATAACTCAGCGGGGTAAAGGGATTCAACATAAAATAATACATCCATGATTGCATTATTTGGATTTTATAACATTGTCCTTACCGGACAATGATGCTTCTTACAGAACCCGAGGTCCAGGTTCCATCAAGTGCATTGAACTGCACTATCTCGCAGTCCACAGGCAAGTTCACCCTTGCTCATGTCAACTTGATTATTTTCTACTACTTCAATGCAAAGCTATATAATTATCATTCTTGCATCGCAAATAAAATGTTACTTTTCAACTATGAATATGACTATGTGGCTGGCAATGGAACCATGGTATGTGTTGATATGGTGGAGGTTCCATTGCATGGGTTATATCACCCTAGGATTAATTACCAATGCCGTCCAGTGATTCTAGCGCCGTACAAACCGCGTTGACCATGAGATCTATAATGGCTCTGGGGAAGCCAGCCGTATCTTTTCCCTTCTGCACGCCAACGGATTGGTAGAGCCGGCGGGGTGTTGGAGGCACTGCCGTAGGTTGGGATAGCCTTTTAAATCCCCATCCATTAGTGATGATGGCTCTACGATCTATGAAGGATTGTCCAAAGTACACCGTGAGTAAAGCCGTATTATCGGGAGAAGTCTACTGGGGGTGTGCGGGTGGACAAAAGGGTGGGTTTGCAGTCGCGGAGAAGGCCGTGTTGGCTTGGATCTTTATACCTGGCCTCACACCAAAGGAAGTGTGAACGGGGGCAAGTCCCTGCGGATGGCAAAAAGGGTGAGATCTCTTGTGGGAAAAGTAACGCACCTCTGCAGAGTGTATCAAATTGTGGCTATCACTCCTTGTTCCGGGAAGGGAACTGCGAACGCGGCAGGAAAGGAACTCCACGAAGTTCTAGTCAACCTGTGAAGACTGACGGGCATAGTTTTCATAATTAAAGCAACCTTTTGAAGAAATGATTTCCAAACATGCATTGACCTGCGATTTCCTGATCAATGGTCGTAGCTAGTATATCAAACACCTTTTTACTCTTTTAGAACTTGCTGAGTACCCCTGTACTCACTTTCTTTCGACACCCTTGCTAGACTGTGATCCGGAAATGGAGGCCATCAACGATGGAGCACCAGAAGGAAGTTACGAGTTGGTCTACGAGGAACCTGATCTTACCAGCGGAGTGGAAGGAGTAGACTATGGGATAGTCTACGGACCCGATGACACCGAGGTGGAAGAGTAGTGACATACCCTAGCATCATAGAGCCGAGCAACGTAGAACTTACCTAAATAAGTTGTTGAGCTCTCTTTATATTTGTGATGAGTTGTAATCGTACTTAAGTAGTATCTTAGGGTGTTCTCATAGGACCTGTGAGAATACCAACTTGTTAAGACAATGTTTGTAATAATGTATGGAGTGTTATGACCTGCAATGTTTCTGTTGTACCACTCTGAGGGATATGGCAATTTGTGAAGAAGTCCCTTCACAAAGATCATATCAATGACTTGTATACTACAACATGCAGTGGTATGCTGGGTCACCGCAGCTGGTATCAGAGCAAATGTTGCGACCTTAGGTTGGAAAAACCTAGTATAGGGAAGAAACCTGTAGGAGTCTAGTAGAAATAGTAAAGGATTCTCTAGAAATATGGAGATTATTCACATGAGAATAGCAAAACCATATATATTAGTGCGATAATTCTTTATTATAGCTATTATGATGCATTATCACTACTAATATTCTGCTTTTGTATACAGCCATAATGGCAAACACTTTTCCTAAGAGGACTTTGAGGAAGGTTGAGGGATGGCTCGGTGATTATGATGGACCAATCACAGCTCTCCTGTGTGGGATGCTGAAGGAACTTCATTGTGACCCACGGATACCTGTTATCAAGTATACCTACTATGATGGGGAAATCCTAGCCAAGTGCAGAGTATCGGTCCAATTACCGACAAAACTGTTGATGAGTCGTGTAATGCCATACGGAGAAGCCAAAACTATCACCACAGCCTACCACATGGGCCTATTCAAGGCAATCCTTGAGATAAGGCAGCACAAGTCAGTAGAACTGCTATGTTCAGAGTTTTCTCATATACCTCATGCCGAGGAAGATGAGGATCCCACTCTGAATCATCTGGTGTTAGCACACAGAAGTCCTGAAGCTGCAGCACAGCACATGGATAGCTGTAAGTCTTTATTGACCATGATGTACCTTTCGCACATGAAGATGAGGGGTGAGATTGACCACATGCTAGCTGAGTTCACGGACCCTGATAAAGTCCAAACTCGGATGCGTGATTTGAGTGCACAACCACAACATACTACACCTTTCTTTAGCCTAGACAGCGATGGAGATTTGAGTGACCAGTTGTCCCATAAAGATCCACTCACACCCAACTTTGTTCCACACTATCCACATGTGTCAGCATCATATGAGTCTGGATACGGGGGAGATGATTCCAGGAACCTAGACTGCTCGGAGTCACCAATCGAGAATTCGACTGGTTGGCGCTTCGGGGAACCATTTGGAGATGAAGGAGAACCCATCACTTGTGATTCAGAGGATGAAGGAGGCGCGGTTAACCAGAAGGTTAACCAAAGCTTTGGGCAGGAAGAGAAAGACACCAACTCCATTTCTTTAGATTTGGAGATGGGATTATCCAAAACATCCCAGTACGTCGTAGGTGAGAGTTCTGGAACCAAGAAAAAGAAGAAGAAGAAGATGAGAGGTCAAGTGAGTAGGAATCCTCCATGGATGGCAGAAGAAGGTGAGCTGTATCCCACTGGGGATACATATGAGTCTTTATCCAGTTACTTTGGCATGACAGATCTCTATCTCGGCACTTCGTCTGATTCAGACTACATACCTACTGGAAGGACTTTCATTCCGGACGGTGTTCGGAAGACAAACCGCTGTACCGGATGGACCCCGGGGATGTACGCGGAGGCGAGTTATGATGACGAGGAGTAGAGCTCCAAGTAAGAATAAAGTAATCTAGGTGGTATTGTAATAGAACGTATTTTAAATTCCCGTTGGCTTGGGCTTTGAGCCAAATAAGTGGTTTATATATACCACATGTAATATAAGTTTGTGTGTGTGTTATGTATTATACAAAGTATATGCATAATAAATGTTTGTTTTGGATTTGCTTCTTGATTTCATTGTGTGACTAGTTCTGGGCATTGAGTTGAGCTCAGAAAGCATTTGCATGGTGTAATTATGAGTAATCGCTCTTTGTTACAGGACTAGGGGAAAATGGCATTAGTAGAAACCGAAGAGGCTCGCAGAGAGCGGGAGGCAAGAGAAAAAGAGGAGGCAGATGCAGCAGCTAGAGCAGAGAATGCACCACCACCACCACACCCAATGATGCACCCAGAACAATATATGAGAGCAATGGAGGAAGACAGGAGGCGTTACCATGAAAGTCAAAGCAAGAACATGCAAGACTTCTTTACCCACGTCATCAATGATAGGGGTAATGAAGGCAAGGGAGTAACCTTATCCAACTTCCAAAATGCAAGACCACTACCTTTTACATCAGCTCCAGAACCAATGGACGCTGAAGATTGGCTCATGGACACGGAACGGAAGCTGAAGACCGTTGGTTGCAACGATGAGGAGAAGATTAGATATACTACTTATCTGTTGTCAGGACCAGCAGCGTCATGGTGGGAGAATCTTGTAGCGGTACACCCTCCAGATAAGGTGTTCACCTGGGAGGAGTTCAAGAAGAAGTTTCGGGATGCCCATGTTCCGGACAGCGTGGTGGAGTTGAAGAAGAGGGAGTTTGAAGAACTACGACAGAATACTGCACCCATCATGCAGTATGTTCGGGATTTCAACAGGCTATCCAGGTATGCACCGGAGGATGTAGATACGGAGGAGAAGAGGAAGAAGCGGTTTTCATGAAAGGCATGAATCCATACATGAAGATGCAACTGAGGTTGGGACGGACTGCCGAATTCCAGGAACTGATTGACTCGGCAATCACTTTCGAGGATGATTACCGGCAAGTCCAGGAGGACAGGAGGAAGAGGGCTCGTATCGAGCCAAGGAAGTACCCAATTAGTAAACCAATACCTGATCGGAGTTTCAAACCCCGATACCGACCTACTACTAGTAGCCAATACAACCGGGGAGGTCAGAGTCAGAATCCAATCAGCCAAATCATCTGCAACAATTGTGGCCTAAAGGGTCATTTGCAGAAGGATTGTCAGAAACCCGGAATCATCTGTTATGGTTGTGGGAAGGATGGACACATCAAGCCGGAGTGCCCAAACAAGTCATCTTGGAGCGGACAGAGCTCAGGAGGACGAGGTGGAAACAACAACAACAACAACCGCAATAACAACAACAACAACTGCAACTACAACAACAACAACAAGAGGGGAAAGCCTTATGGAAAGCTGAATTGCACATCTTTGGAACAAGCGGAAGAGTCGGATCAAACAGTCTTAGGTACGCTAAGCATCCTTACTCATCCTGGCAAAGTATTATTTGATACTGGAGCAACCACATCATTTCTTGCATTGGAGTTTGTGGAAAAAAATTGGGCTTAGATGTTCTAAGTTAGAAACCCCTATAACTGTTCTATCCGCGGGGGGAACGATCTTAGTAACCCACGTGAAAGAAGCACAAGTCCTAACCATATGTGACTGTGTGTATTTCGCGGACCTATTCATCATACCCATGAAGGACATATCTGTCATCCTAGGGATGGATTGGTTGACAGAGAATGGAGCAGTGATTAACTGTGGAGACAAAACAGTATCACTTCGCAACTCCATCGGAGGTCGAATAGTGTTCCAAGGAGATAAGTACAGTGAGTTGGAGATCGGATTGGAACTCAATAGTCTGAAGGAGGTGAGAATTGAAGATATTCCTGTAGTGAATGAATTTCAGGATGTATTTCCTAAGGAATTACCGGGGATGCCACCCGATAGGGAGATTGAATTTACAATCGATCTGATTCCAGGCACAGCACCAATAGCACAACCACCATATAAGATGGGGCCAAAAGAATTAGTGGAACTAAAAGCTCAGATTGATGAGTTAGAACAAAAGGGATTCATTCAAGAAAGTGTGTCACCATGGGGTACACCAGTTATTTTTGTGGATAAAAGAGATGGAGGAAAGAGAATGTGTGGAGATTACAGAAATTTGAATAATGTAACTATCAAGAACAAGTATCCTTTACCTAGAATCCAAGATGTTTTTGATCAAGTTCAAGGAGCTGGAGTCTTCTCGAAGATAGATTTAAGGTCAGGATACCATCAAATCAAGATCAAGAAGGAGGATGTACCAAAAACAGGGTTTGTATCAAGGTATGGACACCATGAATATTTGGTTGTACCATTTGGACTAACAAATGCACCAGCAATTTTCATGAATTTGATGAACAAGATATTCATGAAGTACTTGGACAAGTTTGCGATAGTGTTCATCGATGATATTCTAATCTATTCCAAAGATAAAGAAGAACATGCCAAGCATTTGAAGATAGTTCTGCAAATTTTGAGAGAACATCAGCTATATGCAAAGTTCAGCAAGTGCAAATTTTGGCTAGATAGTGTTGAATTTCTTGGACATGTTATAACCAAAGAAGGCATAGCGGTGAATCCAAGCAAGGTTCAGTCTGTATTGGAATGGAAATCACCCAAAAATGCTAAGGAGATACAAGGATTCCTTGGTATGGCAGGCTATTATTGGAGATTCATAGAGGGATTTTCGAAGATTGCAGGACCAATGACCAAGTTACTCAAGAAAAATACTCCATTTGAGTGGACTGATGAGTGTGAAGCCAGCTTCCAAACACTCAAAGATAAGTTAACCACAGCACCGGTGTTAGCAGTTCCTGAACCTGGAAAGGATTACACGGTGTATTGTGATGCTTCCAAGAATGGACTTGGATGTGTTCTTATGCAAGATCGGAAGGTAATAGCTTATGGATCAAGACAGTTGTAACCACATGAACACAACTATCCAGTACATGATCTAGAGTTAGCGGCAGTTGTGTATGCTTTGAAGAGTTGGAGACAATTTCTATATGGATCCAAGTGTGAGTTATACACCGATCATAAAAGTTTGAAATATTTCTTCACCCAGAAGGAATTAAACATGAGACAGAAGAGATGGTTAGAGTTAATTAAGGATTATGACCTTACAATCAACTATACACCAGGCAAGGTTAATGTAGTAGCAGATGCCTTAAGCAGGAAGAGTACGGAGAATCAACCTACGGAATGGGAGATTCCAAAGGAACTTCGGAAAGAGCTAGAGGATGCTCAGATTTTGTTTATTCAAGGTGATGTTAAGGGAAGTATAGCAACCATGAGGATTATGGATGAGATGTACTCAGACTTGAAGTATGAGATTATCCGAAAACAAGCGGATGATTTGTTTATACAAGAAGAAATAAAAAGGATTGGAGAGGGGAGACCATCGGAATTCCATCTAGGGGATTTTGATTCATTATACTTCCAGAAAAGGATATGTGTACCGGATGATCCAGAATTGAAGTCAATCATATTAAAGGAAGCACATGAAACCCCTTATTCAATACATCCGGGAAGTACTAAGATGTATATGGATTTGAAGGAGATGTTCTGGTGGAACAACATGAAAAGAGAAATAGCACAATATGTCTCGGAATGTCATACATGTCAACGAGTGAAGGCAGAACATCAGAGTCCTGCGGGATTACTCAAACCACTAGAGATACCGGAGTGGAAATGGGATGAAATCGGAATGGATTTTGTTACTGGTCTACCAATGACTAGTAAGAAGAAGGATATGATATGGGTAATAGTGGACAGGCTTACCAAGAGTGCTCATTTCATAGCCGTAAATACAAAGGATACTACAGAAAAGCTTGTGGATATATATGTGAAGGAGATTGTGAGTAAGCATGGAGTACCCAAGAAGGTAGTCTCAGATAGAGGTTCAATTTTCACATCAGCATTTTGGAAACAACTCCAAGAAGCTTTGGGATCCAAGTTGGATTTCAGTACAGCTTATCATCCACAAACCGGAGGACAAACCGAAAGAACCAATCAGATACTTGAGGACATGCTTAGAGCTTGTGCTCTGAACTTTGGAGGCTCATGGAAGGACCATTTACCTTTAGCGGAATTCTCATATAACAATAGTTATCAGAGTAGCATCCAAATGGCACCGTACGAAGCATTGTGCGGAAGGAAGTGTCGATCACCAGTTTGTTGGTTTGAAACCGGAGAAAACAAGGAGTTTACACCGGACTACATCAAGGAAAGACAAGAAGTCATCGAGGTGATCCAGGATAGACTCAAAATAGCTCAGAGTCGTCAGAAGAGTTACGCCGACCTGAAAAGAAGAGATTAGGAACCGAAAGTGGGAGACATGGTTTATTTAAAGGTTAGCCCAATGAAAGAACTTAAGAGGTTCGGAGTGAAAGGAAAGTTAAGTCCTCGATATATAGGACCATTCAAGATACTCAGTCAGAATCGAGGAACAGCTTTTGAGTTGGAGTTACCAGCACAACTAAGTCAAGTTCACAATGTGTTTCATATATCACAACTCAGAAAGTGTTTGAAAGCACCAGATGATCCTATCACATATGAAGAAATAGAATTGCAATCTGACCTAACTTATGTGGAAAGATCGGAAAAGATTTTAGAAGTACAATGGAAGAAGTTAAGAAATAGAGCAATCAAATACTGCAAAGTTCAATGGCAACATCATCCTGAGCGAGAAGCAACTTGGGAGACGGAAGAAGAATTAAGGAAGTCTTACCCCGAGATGTTCAGGTACCAATCTTAACTTTGGGACGAAGTTTCTGTTAAGGGGGAGAGGCTGTAATAACCCAGAACATAGGAACAACGAAGGGTAGATTTAGAAATGGGATGTGCATTTCATCGCAAAACGGGGGAAATTTTCGCGCCTTATTGCAACTAAACCTAAGAGGGATCGAGGTTCTCTCTCATTTTGCACTTAGGGTTAGGCAATGTGAGTTAGGGAAATTTCGACATGATCTCTTTTGTATCTTATTACTTTGGGGAATGATTGCATTTGATAAGTGTCAACACATTTAACAACAAACATTACACAATATAAACAATGAATTCATAATTCAAACACAAGTTATAAATTCAAATCACTTTGAATTTCAAAGTGAATATCAAATACAATATTTCATCAAGAATATAAACATTACATAATACAAAAGCTCATAAACAAAACTTGAGCTTTATTGATATAAACACATATTACAAAGTCTTTACAATATTCTTGATACAAGAATTGAGACATAATGATCAGAAATAAAAAGGGAAAATTACAAGTTGTTCTAAACTAACACCTATACTAAGTGGCTTGAGGATGAACTTCTGGCCATAATTCAAACCTGCAAAACAAAGAACAAGTACTAGACCAGAATATAAGTGTTAGCAAAGTTCAGTTTGGACAGTTAGCAAAAATCACAGGAAAATTTAGTTTGGACAGTGAACACTGTCACTGCACACTTGTGCTTGTCCAAATTCCTGGACAGCACAAGATAGGCATAGGCAGACCAGAACTGAGCAGCCACAGTGGGCTCAAGTTTCAGTATATGAAGGCTGTTGCTAACCAAGCAACAGCAAGGCAATGCAAGGGGTGAGTCACAAAGTAACCCAGGCTTGTGTGTCATGGCCAGAGTAGAAGTAGGGACCATATAAATAGCACACAAACCCTAGAACCATGATAGTCGACCAGATAGATAATTCACCAGGTAAGGGTGAAGCTAGAACCAACACAAGTTCATCCAGTTCTTGTCAAGAACAGAACCAAAACACAACCACTCATCCCCAGGAATCATGGTGACTTGAGAAGCTCAACCAGAATCTGGAGGTGAAGGGCTGTGCACAAAACCCCAAGTCTGCAACAACCAAATATTTCAATCTAGGAGCTGGAACAAGGTATACCAAGTTCCTGGACAGATCCAATGGATCTGATCCATACAATATGCATGATATAATCATGGGATTGAGCAGATGCTCAAATGGGTAGATCATCACTTGGTTTTCACCAAGGATTACTGCCAGTCTAAAAGCCACTAAAAATGGAAAGCATCTAGATACAGATCTTGTACACAGAAGCTAGCAAACATGCACAGATTCACACACTAGCCAGATCATATGCACAGATAGCACCAGTAGATGTGTTGCAAGGATTAGCAGCTAATAAAGACTACACAGTAAATCCTAAGCTAGTAACCATCAGTAAACCCTAGATTTTCATCAGGCAAACATATTGGCATTCATATCTAGTATGATCCCCAAATATGCAAGCAAAGGTTGAGTAGCCACAAGATCCAATCAAATAAGTGAGCAACCAATTAGTAGCAAGGCTACTAAGGTCACATCACACTTAGCACCAATTAGAAGAAAGCCAATTATAGCACATCATTATCCAAGAATGGATTCAGATTCATTTGCTTGCTAAACAATCATGAATAGCAGATTTAATTGCAAGCAAGACATTTAAATCATCACTGCATAAGCAGTTCATTATGAATTAATTAATTCAAGCATGAATTTATCACAGATCCATGCTTAGTACTGACAGTAGCATAATATAAGGCAACACAGTTTAATCACTGCATAATAGCTACTGGATCTAGTCCAGTTAGCTTGATTGAGCAACAACACAAGTAAACAACAGCATAGTGATGCTTGAGCATCAGCATCAACAAAGAAAATGAATCACTTCGCCACAGAATTAATCAGTAAGCCATCACTGACATTTAATTGATTAAATGGATCAATTGAATCAAGTCAAGCCACACAGATAAGCTAGCCAACAAGCAATGGATGATCCAATGGATCATTAGCTTGCACAGGAAGCACATAGGCATTTCACAAACACCACTGGCACACACAAGTGTCACTGATGCACCACAGTACACCTAGACAAGCAAGTATGACATGCCAGTAAGCACAAGCAAGCCGTAAGCAAATACAGCATAGTATAGCAAGCTCTTAAGCAAGCACAACAGAGCATAGCAAGAACAGAGCATGCTAGGAGCAGCAGATAAGCAAACAGAGCATGTATAGCAAGCAAAGCAACACTGGCCAGTACCAGAAACTGGTGATATGGCCATGAGCTTGCAGCAGATAGAAGCACTGGAAGATTAAGCAACCATGGCAGGGCTGTGTGTGATCACAGGATCACCAGAGAGCAACAGAGCATGAGGAGGAAGAAGTACAGTAGCAAGGGAGGCGCACAGACATGGAGAAGAGAAGGAGGAGGTGAAGGAACTTACACGCGACTGGAAGCAGAAGCTAGGGCATGGCGAGGCAAAGGCTCGCGCGCGGCCGTAGTGTGCCCGCAAATCCAGGGTAGGCGCCGACGTTACGCCGGCGAACACGAACACCACCGTAGCAGAGCACTTGAGGCGACGGCACGAGTACTGCGAGCAGCACCCGCGCCAGGTCAACCTCAGGGGCGCACACATCGTCGGGGAGGACGAGAGCTCGCCGGAGATCGTCAATCGCCAGAGGCGATTATCCACGAGATCCAGAGAGGGGCGATTCGCCAGGAGAGGAAGAGAAGGGGGAAACCACGCGGACAGATCGGTAGATCTGCTCGCGGCGGTCCCGATTTGGTAGGTGGCTATGGCAGGGGAGCACGGAGCTGGCCGGAGAGCGGCGGCAGCCATGGCGGCGACGCCATCGCCACAGGCGTCGCGAGAGGATTAGGGTTAGCGACGAGCGAGTGAGAGAGGGCCGAGTGAGTGAGTGAGGTGGGCCATTCGGCGCCACCGACCCATAAGGGACAAGCCTTAATGGGCTGTCCCTGGGCTTTAGTAAATGGGATGGCCCAATAGGGGCCAGGGGGCATTTTGGTCTTTTAACAATTTAGAAATAGGCCAGAATTTCACCAATTTTTAGTAAATAAAATACAACTCTAAAAATCCATTAAAAATTGGATTAATGAATGAAAAATAAATCTTAACAAGAATAAAATATGAAATAGAATTTATGAAACAAATTCAAAATTATGAATTTTAAGAATTTAAATAATAACTTGGAATTTTAAACTATTATTTCCTTGTATTTAAAATTCAAGGAAAAATCTCAAATAATTTCAAATACTTATTTTCAAACATTTCAAAATGAAATTCTACTATTCCAAGTCATTTCTATTGAAAAGGGTATTTTCCAAGAAAAATACTATATTCCTTTACTCCAAAAACTATAGAGATAACTCTATGATTTCAAATTATTTTTGGAATGATTAAGAGAATCACCAAGTAAAGTAGTTTTACTTTGAAGTATGTTACTTTATGTGAATTAAAATGGTTTATACTTTTAAATCAATTGCAAGTTACCGTCAAAGACATAAATCTTAAACTCAACCCTAAATTGTTATAACTCAGCGGGGTAAAGGGATTCAACATAAAATAATACATCCATGATTGCATTATTTGGATTTTATAACATTGTCCTTACCGGACAATGATGCTTCTTACAGAACTCGAGGTCCAGGTTCCATCAAGTGCATTGAACTGCACTATCTCGCAGTCCACAGGCAAGTTCACCCTTGCTCATGTCAACTTGATTATTTTCTACTACTTCAATGCAAAGCTATATACTTATCATTCCTGCATCGCAAATAAAATGTTACTTTTCAACTATGAATATGACTATGTGGCTGGCAATGGAACCATGGTATGTGTTGATATGGTGGAGGTTCCATTGCATGGGTTATATCACCCTAGGATTAATTACCAATGCCGTCCAGTGATTCTAGCGCCGTACAAACCGCGTTGACCATGAGATCTATAATGGCTCTGGGGAAGCCAGCCGTATCTTTTCCCTTCTGCACGCCAACGGATTGGTAGAGCCGGCGGGGTGTTGGAGGCACTGCCGTAGGTTGGGATAGCCTTTTAAATCCCCATCCATTAGTGATGATGGCTCTACGATCTATGAAGGATTGTCCAAAGTACACCGTGAGTAAAGCCGTATTATCGGGAGAAGTCTACTGGGGGTGTGCGGGTGGACAAAAGGGTGGGTTTGCAGTCGCGGAGAAGGCGGTGTGGGCTTGGATCTTTATACCTGGCCTCACACCAAAGGAAGTGTGAACGGGGGCAAGTCCCTGCGGATGGCAAAAAGGGTGAGATCTCTTGTGGGAAAAGTAACGCACCTCTGCAGAGTGTATCAAAATTGTGGCTGTCACTCCTTGTTCCGGGAAGGGAACTGCGAACGCGGCAGGAAAGGAACTCCACGAAGTTCTAGTCAACCTGTGAAGACTAACGGGCATAGTTTTCATAATTAAAGCAACCTTTTGAAGAAATGATTTCCAAACATGCATTGACCTGCGATTTCCTGATCAATGGTCGTAGCTAGTGCATCAAACACCTTTTTACTCTTTTAGAACTTGCTGAGTACCCCTGTACTCACTTTCTTTCGACACCCTTGCTAGACTGTGATCCGGAAATGGAGGCCATCAACGATGGAGCACCAGAAGGAAGTTACGAGCTGGTCTACGAGGAACCTGATCTTACCAGCGGAGTGGAAGGAGTAGACTATGGGATAGTCTACGGACCCGATGACACCGAGGTGGAAGAGTAGTGACATACCCTAGCATCATAGAGCCGAGCAACGTAGAACTTACCTAAATAAGTTGTTGAGCTCTCTTTATATTTGTGATGAGTTGTAATCGTACTTAAGTAGTATCTTAGGGTGTTCTCATAGGACCTGTGAGAATACCAACTTGTTAAGACAATGTTTGTAATAATGTATGGAGTGTTATGACCTGCAATGTTTCTGTTGTACCACTCTGAGGGATATAGAAATTTGTGAAGAAGTCCCTTCACAAAGATCATATCAACGACTTGTATACTACAACATGCAGTGTTATGCTGGGTCACTGCAACCCGAGGCCCCAAAGTGACAGAAATTGGGATAACCGGAGGGGAAGGCGTAGGTATGAGGATCACATGTTTTCACCAAGTTTTAATGCTTTGCTCTGGTGCTCTATTAAAAGGAGTACCTTAATAGCCAGTAGATTCCCTTGAGGCCCAGCTGCCACCGGCTGGTAGGACAAAAGACGTCATGCAAGTTTCTCATTGCGAGCACGTATGACTATATATGGAAAACATGCCTACATGATTAATAATCTTGATGTTCTGTCTTAATGCTTTCAATCCTATCAATTGCCCAACTGTAATTTGTTCACCCAACACTTGTCACTTGTTATTGGAGAGTTACCACTAGTGTAGATCGCTGGGAACCCCGGTCCATCTCTCATCATCATATACTCATTCTATATATCATTGGAAATAGTATCAACTATTTTCTGGTTCCATTGCTCATGTGTTACTGTTACTGCTGCTGTGTTACTGTTACTATTGCTCTCATATTACTGCTGCTTTCACATCACCCCTGTTACTAGTGCTTTTCCAGGTGCAGCTGAATTGACAACTCAGTTGTTAAGGCTTATAAGTATTCTTTACCTCCCCTTGTGTCGAATCAATAAATTTGGTTTTACTTCCCGCGAAGACTGTTGCGATCCCCTATACTTGTGGGTTATCAAGACTATTTTCTGGCGCCGTTGCCGGGGAGGCATAGCTCTACTCATAAGTTCACCTGGGGAGTACACTCTACCTCTATCTCTGTTTTATTTTATTTTGTTTTGCTTAGTTTAATTTTGTCTAGTTTATTTGTGCTTAGTTTATTTCTGTTTAGTATTATTTTGCTTAGTTTAATTTTTTCCAGTTTGTTTTTGTCTTGTTTTATTTTTCTCATATACCCAAAAATCCATAAAAATTTGAAAAATTGAAAAATTAAAAACTGTTGTTATGGGGGAACCCACAACCTATTTGGAGCTTATTGAAATATATAATAATTATAGAGAATCAAGAACGGGTAAAGTCATGAGTGCTGTGATAGAAAAATTGAATACAATTGCTAAAATCTTGCTTAAACGCCATGATATAAATTGTTGCTCTAAAGAGGATACTAAACATCTTAAATTCCAATGTGGCTTTAGTGAAGAAGTTTTAATTAAGAACTATAATTGGAATAACTATATTCATCTTGGGTTCGAAGAAGTAGAACAATTTGTATTATTTGTGGAAGCTTCTGAGATCGAATCCTTCATGGTTAAAAATTATGAAACTTGTGTTGTTTGTAAGGACCTTAAAGATTATGTCTTTTCTATCCTTAATTTTTGCATAGAAAGTTACAGTGATAATCCTTATATCATTGATTATAAAGAGAGACTCATTAATGCACAAGAATGCACTCACAATTTGCAGGAACCTGTGAAAGAAGAAATTGATGAACCTGAAAGCTCATTGGATGAAAATGAGGAGGAAATAGATGAACCTGAAAGCTCATTGGATGAAAAAGAAGAGGAGAGTGATGAACAAAAGTAGGAAGAGTGGATTAGCTACCCATGCCAACCTTCTAATGAGAGTAACTCTTTATCTCTTACACTATTTGATTGTCCTCCATGCTTACCAAAGGAGGTTGAATGTTATGTTCCTGTGGATTCTCTTGAAATAGTACCTATGAGTAAAACTTGTGAGAATAATTATGCTACTGTTATCTATGATAATCCATGCTACTTTGATAAATCTTATGATAATGCTTTGTTTATGCCTGATGTCGAAATGCATGGTACAAAAGAGTTTTGCGTAGCAAATGTTTATGATAAATCTCTAGATGATGGTCCTATGTTACTTGATAATATTAATTGTACTACTAATGAAAATGGGATTAGAGAAGTCTTCACTTTATCTAGGAGTCCCATATCTTTTGAGATTGATCGATCATCTTGTTATATTATTGATAAAAGTGGGTTTGAAAGTTTTAATCCCACTATTTTTGAGCTTGATAAAAATTATGTGTTTATGGATCATGAAAAACATGCTTTATGTGATAGGTATATTGTTGAGTTTGTTCATGAAGCTACTGAAAATTATTATGAGAGAGGAAAACATGGTTGTAGAAATTTGCATGGTACTAAAACACCTCTCTATATGCTTAAAATTTCGAAGTTACTCTTGTTTTATCTTCTTATGCTTGTCACTTTGTTCTTCATGAATTTATTTGTGTACAAGATTCCTATGCATAGGAAGTGGGTTAGACTTAAATGTTTTTTGAATTTGCTTTTTGATGCTCTCTTTTGCTTCAACTCTTATTTCTTATGTGAGCATCATTAAAATTGCTGAGCCCATCTTAATGGCTATACAGAAAGCACTTCTTGGGAGATAACCCATGTTTTTATTTTGCTACTATTTTGTTGTATCTTGGAAGTTGTTACTACTGTAGAAACCTCTCCTTATCTTTATTTTATTGCATTGTTGTACCAAGTGAAGTCTCTAATAGAAGGTTGATACTAGATTTGGATTTCTGCGCAGAAACAGATTTCTATCTGTCACGAATTTGGGCAGGGTTCTCTGTAGGTAACTCAGAAAAATCTGCCAATTTACGTGCGTATTCCTCAGATATGTACACAACTTTCATTAGTTTTGAGTTTTCTGATTTGAGCAACGGAAGTACCTCTTAAAAATTCGTATTTACTGGCTGTTCTGTTTTGACAGATTCTGTCTCTGTTTTTTGCATTGTCTCTTGTGGACTTTAAGCAAGGCTTTCTAGACGTGGACAGCTGTAGCTAATGTTTTATTGAGTTCTTGCAATGTGTCACTATAGGACTAAGGTGGATTAAAGTTTTTTGAGTACTAACCCCTCTAATGAAATTTATGAGAAGTTTGGTGTGAAGGAAGTTTTCAAGGGTCAAGAGAGGAGGATGATATATGATCAAGAAGAGTGAAAAATCTAAGCTTGGGTTGCCCCTGTGGTTCATCCCTGCATATTTCAAGAAGACTCAAGCGTCTAAGCTTGGGGATGCCCAAGGCATCCCCTTCTTCATCAACAATTTATCAGGTTTCTTCTATTAAAACTATATTTTTATTCGGTCACATCTTATGTGCTTTACTTGGAGCGTCTGTGTGCTTTTATTTTTGTTTGTGTTTGAATAAATTCGGATCCTAGCAATCCTTGCATGGGAGAGAGACACGCTCCGCTTTTTCATATGAACACTTGTGTTCTTCGTTTTACTTTTAATGTTCAATGACAAAAGTTGGAAGCTGTTGCACTTATTGTTATTTGGTTGGAAACAGAAAATGCCTCATATTGTCTTGGATAATTTGATACTTGGCAATTGTTTTGAGCTCTCAAGTAGATCATGTTTAATCTCATGCATCATGTAGTTTAAACCTATTAGTGGAGAACTACCGTAGAGCTTGTTGAAATTGGTTTGCATGATTGGTCTCTCTAAGGTCTAGATATTTTCTGGTAAAAGTGTTTGAGCAACAAGGAAGACAATGTAGAGTCTTATAATGCTTGCAATATGTTCTTATGTGAGTTTTGCTGTACCGGTTCATACTTGTGTTTGCTTCAAATAACCTTGCTAGCCAAAGCCTTGTACTGAGAGGGAATGCTTCTCGTGCATCCAAAACCTTGAGCCAAAACCTATGCCATGTGTGTCCACCATACCTACCTACTATGTGGTATTTCCTGCCATTCCAAGTAAATACTTCATGTGCTACCTTTAAACAATTCAAAATTCATCATCTCTTATTTGTGTCAATGTTTTATAGCTCATGAGGAAGTATGTGGTGTTTATCTTTCAATCTTGTTGGGCAGCTTTCACCAATGGACTAGTGGCTTCATCCGCTTATCCAATAATTTTGCAAAAAGAGCTGGCAACGGGGTTCCCAGCCCCAATTAATCACAAATAGACACTCCTCCATGGTATGTGAAATGTTGGAAGGCACCCGAGGATTCGGTTAGCCATGGCTTGAGAAAGCAAAGGTGGGGAGGAGTGTCACCTAAATAAAACTAAAATAAATAGACACTCCTTCATGGTATGTGATTGTGGGAAGGCACCCGAGGATTCGGTTAGCCATGGCTTGTGAAAGGAAATGTTGGAAGGAGTGTCACCCAAAAATAAAAATAAACTATATCATGGGAGCCGCTCTTTGAAGGTCTGTTTGGCAAGGGAGTTAGAGTGCCCACTACCATTCGTTGACAACAACAAACACCTCTCAAAACTTTACTTTTATGCACTCTATATGATTTTAAAACTTAAAAAGCTCTAGCACATGATTTAATCCCTGCTTTCCTCTGCGAAGGGCCTCTCTTTTACTTTATGTTGAGTCAGTTTACCTACTTCCTTCCATCTTAGAAGCAAACACTTGTGTCAACTGTGCATTGATTCTTACATACTTGCTTATTTGCATTCATCATATTACTTTGTGTTGACAATTATCCATGAGATATGCATGTTGAAAGTTGAAAGCAACTGCTGAAACTTATATCTTCCTTTGTGTTGCTTCGATGCCTTTACTTTGAATTTATTGCTTTATGAGTTAACTCTTATGCAAGACTTTTGATGCTTGTCTTGAAAGTACTATTCATGAAAAGTTTTGCTATATGTTATCTATTTGTTAGCAACTATAGATCATTGCCTTGAGTCACTGCATTCATCTCATATGCTTTACAATAGTATGATCAAGATTATGTAAGTAGCATGTCACTACAGAAATTATTCTTTTTATCGTTTACCTACTCGAGGGCGAGTAGGAACTAAGCATGGGGATGCTGATACGTCTCCAACGTATCTATAATTTATGATGTTCCATGCTAGTTTATTGACAATACCTACATGTTTTGCTCACACTTTATAATGTTTTTATGCGTTTTCCGGAACTAACCTATTAACAAGATGCCGAAGTGCCAGTTCCTGTTTTCTGCTGTTTTTGGTTCCAGAAAGGTTGTTCGGGCAATATTCTCGGAATTCGACGAAACGAAGACCAAACATCATAATTCACCGAGACGGACCAGGACACCGAAGGGGAGACGGAGAGGAGGCCCACAGGGCCCCCACACCACAGGGCCGCGCGGGCAGGCCCCTGGCCGCGCCGGCCTATGGGGAGGGCGCCCTGGTGCCCCTCCTGCGCCGCCTCTTCGCCTATAAGACCCCTTTCGACCTAAAAACGCGATACGAATTGACGAAACTCCAGAAAGACTCCAGGGGCGCCGCCGCCATCGCGAAACTCCAATTCGGGGGACAGAATCTCTGTTCCGGCACGCCGCCGGGACGGGGAAGTGCCCCCGGAAGCCATCTCCATCGACGCCACTGATGCGTACAGCGGCAAGTTTTCCCTCAGTATGAAACCAAGGTTTATCGAACCAGTAGGAGCCAAGAAGCACGTTGAAGGTTGATGGCGGCGAGATGTAGTGCGGCGCAACACCAGGGATTCCGGCGCCAACGTGGAACCTGCACAACACAAACCAAGTACTTTGCCCCAACGAAACAGCGAGGTTGTCAATCTCACCGGCTTGCTGTAACAAAGGATTAGATGTATAGTGTGGATGATGATTGTTTGCAGAAAACAGTAGAACAGTATTGCAGTAGATTGTATTTCAGTATAGAGAATTGGACCGGGGTCCACAGTTCACTAGAGGTGTCTCTCCCATAAGATAAACAGCATGTTGGGTGAACAAATTACAGTTGGGCAATTGACAAATAAAGAGGGCATGACCATGCACATACATATTATGATGAGTATAGTGAGATTTAATTGGGCATTACGACAAAGTACATAGACCGCTATCCAGCATGCATCTATGCCTAAAAAGTCCACCTTCAGGTTATCATCCGAACCCCCTCCAGTATTAAGTTGCTAACAACAGACAATTGCATTAAGTATTGCGCGTAATGTAATCAGTAACTACATCCTCGAACATAGCACCAATGTTTTATCCCTAGTGGCAACAGCACATCCATAATCTTAGAGGTTTCTCAGCCCCCCAGTTCACGGAGACATGAACCCACTATCGAGCATAAATACTCCCTCTTGGAGTTACAAGCATCTACTTGGCCAGAGCATCTACTAGTAACGGAGAGCATGCAAGATCATAAACAACACATAGATATAAATTGATAATCAACATAACAAGTATTCTTTATTCATCGGATCCCAACAAACACAACATATAGAATTACAGATAGATGATCTTGATCATGTTCGGCAGCTCACAAGACCCGACAATTAAGCACAATGGGGAGAAGACAACCATCTAGCTACTGCTATGGACCCATAGTCCAGGGGTAGACTACTCACACATCACTCCGGAGGCGACCATGGCGGCGTAGAGTCCTCCGGGAGATGATTCCCCTCTCCGGCAGGGTGCCGGAGGCGATCTCCTGAATCCCCCGAGATGGGATTGGCGGCGGCGGCGTCTCTGGAAGGTATTCCGTATCGTGGCTCTCGGTACTGGGGGTTTCGCGACAAAGGCTATTTGTAGGCGGAAGGGCAGGTCAAGGGGTGTCACGAGGGGCCCACACCACAGGTCGGCGCGGCCAGGGCTTGGGCCGCGCCGCCCTATGGTTTGGCCACCTCGTGGCCCCACTTCGTCTCCTCTTCGGTCTTCTGGAAGCTTCGTGGCAAAATAGGACCCTGGGCGTTGATTTCGTCCAATTCCGAGAATATTTCCTTACTAGGATTTCTGAAACCAAAAACAGCAGAAAACAGCAACTGGCACTTCGGCATCTTGTTAATAGGTTAGTTCCAGAAAATGCACAAATGTGACATAAAGTGTGCATAAAACATGTAGATATCATCAATAATGTGGCATGGAACATAAGAAATTATCGATACGTCGGAGACGTATCAGCATCCCCAAGCTTAGTTCCTGCTCGTCCCGAGCAGGTAAACGATAAACAAAGATAATTTCTGGAGTGACATGCCATCATAACCTTGATCATACTATTTGTAAGCATATGTAGTGAATGCAGCGATCAAAACAATGTAAATGACATGAGTAAACAACTGAATCATATAGCAAAGACTTTTCATGAATAGTACTTCAAGACAAGCATCAATAAGTCTTGCATAAGAGTTAACTCATAAAGCAATAATTCAAAGTAAAGGTATTGAAGCAACACAAAGGAAGATTAAGTTTCAGCGGTTGCTTTCAACTTATAACATATATATCTCATGGATAGTTGTCAATGCAAAGTAATATAACAAGTGCAATATGCAAATATGTAGGAATCAATGCACAGTTCACACAAGTGTTTGCTTCTTGAGGTGGAGAGAAATGGGTAAACTGACTCAACATAAAAGTAGAAGAAAGGCCCTTCGCAGAGGGAAGCATCGATTGCTATATTTGTGCTAGAGCTTTTATTTTGAAAACATAAAGAGAGCATAAAAATAAAGTTTTGAGAGGTGTATGTTGTTGTCAACGAATGGTAGCGGGTACTCTAACCCCCTTGCCAGACAAACCTTCAAAGAGCGGCTCCCATTTTATTTTATTTTTGGGTGGCACTCCTTCCAACCTTTCTTTCACAAACCATGGCTAACCGAATCCTCGGGTGCCTGCCAACAATCTCATACCATGAAGGAGTGCCTTTTTATTTTAGTTTTATTATGATGACACTCCTCCCCACCTTTGCTTACACAAGCCATGGCTAACCGAATCCTTCGGGTGCCGTCCAACAATCACATACCATGGAGGAGTGTCTATTTTTGTTAATTAATTTGGGACTGGGAATCCCATTGTCAGCTCTTTTTGCAAAATTATTGGATAAGCGGATGAAGCCACTAGTCCATTGGTGAAAGTTGCCCAACAAGATTGAAAGATAAACACCACATACTTCCTCATGAGCTATAAAACATTGACACAAATCAGAGGTAATAAATTTTGAATTGTTTAAAGGTAGCACTCAAGCAATTTACTTTGGAATGGCGGAGAAATACCATGTAGTAGGTAGGTATGGTGGACACAAATGGCATAGTGGTTGGCTCAAGTATTTGGATGCATGAGAAGTATTCCCTCTCGATACAAGGCTTAGGCTAGCAAGGTTATTTGAAACAAACACAAGGATGAACCAGTGCAGCAAAACTCACATAAAAGACATATTGTAAACATTATAAGACTCTACACCGTCTTCCTTGTTGTTCAAACTCAATACTAGAAATTATCTAGACTTTAGAGAGACCAAATATGCAAACCAAATTTTAGCATGCTCTATGTATTTCTTCATTAATAAGTGCAAAGTATATGATGCAAGAGCTTAAACATGATCACAACAATTGCCAAGTATCACATTATCCAAGACATTATAGCAATTACTACATGTATCATTTTCCAATTCCAACCATATAACAATTTAACGAAGAAGAAACTTCGCCATGAATATTATGAGTAAAGCCTAAGGACATATTTGTCCATATGCTACAGCGGAGCGTGTCTCTCTCCCACACAAAGAATGCTAGGATCCATTTTATTCAAACAAAACAAAAACAAAAACAAACCGACGCTCCAAGCAAAGCACATAAGATGTGATGGAATAAAAATATAGTTTCAGGGGAGGAACCTGATAATGTTGTCGATGAAGAAGGGGATGCCTTGGGCATCCCCAAGCTTAGACGCTTGAGTCTTCTTGATATATGCAGGGGTGAACCACCGGGGCATCCCCAAGCTTAGAGCTTTCACTCTCCTTGATCATGCTGTATCATCTCCCTCTCTTGATCCTTGAAAACTTCCTCCACACCAAACTTAGAACAACTCATTAGAGGGTTAGTGCACAATCAAAATATACATGTTCAGAGGTGACATAATCATTCTTAACACTTCTGGACATTGCACAAAGCTACTGAAAGTCAATGGAATCGAAATATCCATCGAACATAACAAAACAGGCAATGCGAAAGAAAAGGCAGAATCTGTCAAAACAGAACAGTTCGTATTGACGAATTTTATTGAGACACCAGACTTGCTCAAATGAAAATGCTCAAATTGAATGAAAGTTGCGTACATATCTGAGGATCACTCATGTAAATTGGCATAATTTTCTGAGTTACCTACAGAGAATTTTGCCCAGATTCGTGACAGCAAAGAAATCTGTTTCTGCGCAGTAATCCAAATCTAGTATGAACTTTACTATCAACGACTTTACTTGGCACAACAAAACACTAAACTAAGATAAGGAGAGGTTGCTACAGTAGTAAACAACTTCCAAGACACAAAATAAAAACAAAGTACTGTAGTAAAATAACACATGGGTTATCTCCCAAGAAGTTCTTTCTTTATAGCCATTAAGATGGCCGGGCTCAACAATTTTAATGATGCACTCGCAAGAAATAGTATTTGAAGCAAAAGAGAGCATCAAGAGGCAAATTCAAAACAAATTTAAACCTAACATTCTTCCTATGAAAAGGAATCTTGTAAATAAACAAGTCAATGAAGAACAAAGTGAATAGCATAGGAAGACAAAACAAGTGTAACTTCAAAAATTTCAGCATATAGAGAGGTATTTTAGTAACATGAAAATTTCTACAACCATATTTTCCTCTCTCATAATAATTTCCAGTAGCATCATGAACAAACTCAACAATATAACTATCACATAAAGCATTCTTATCATGAGTCTCATGCATAAAATTATTACTCTCCACATAAGCATAATCAATTTTATTAGTTGTAGTGGGAGCAAATTCAACAAAGTGGCTATCATCATATATAGGAGGCATATTGTAATCATAAAAGAAAATTTTCTCCTCAATGCTTGGGGGACTAAAAAGATCATGCTCATCAAAGCCAGCTTCCCCAAGCTTAGAATTTTCCATAACATTAGCAACAATGGTGTTCAAAGCATTCATAGTAATAACATTCCCATTAGCATGCATATAAAGTTCCATGAGTTTTTTAATTCTCTCTTCAAACACATCATGTCCTAATTCAAGATAAAGTTCATAAAGATCTCTCATATTTTTGTTGTTTTCCATTATGCTTAACTAGTGAAATAAAAACATGCATGATATTAAGTAAAGTAAAACAAGTAACTAATTTTTTTGTGTTTTTGATATAGCAAACAAGATAGCAAATAAAGTAAAACTAGCAACTAATTTATTTGTATTTTGATTTAGTGCAACAAACAAAGTAGTAAATAAAACTAAGCAAGACAAAAACAAAGTAAAGAGATTGGGATGTGGAGACTCCCCTTGCAGCGTGTCTTGATCTCCCCGGCAACGGCGCCAGAAAAAGTGCTTGATACGCGTACATCACGCGTCCATTGGGAACCCCAAGAGGAAGGTGTGATGCGTACAGCAGCAAGTTTTCCCTCAGTATGAAACCAAGTTTTATCGAACCAGTAGGAGCCAAGAAGCACGTTGAAGGTTGATGGCGGCGAGATGTAGTGCGGCGCAACACCAGGGATTCCGGCGCCAACGTGGAACCTGCACAACACAAACCAAGTACTTTGCCCCAACGAAACAGCGAGGTTGTCAATCTCACCGGCTTGCTGTAACAAAGGATTAGATGTATAGTGTGGATGATGATTGTTTGCAGAAAACAATAGAACAGTATTGCAGTAGATTGTATTTCAGTATAGAGAATTGGACCGGGGTCCACAGTTCACTAGAGGTGTCTCTCCCATAAGATAAACAGCATGTTGGGTGAACAAATTACAGTTGGGCAATTGACAAATAAAGAGGGCATGACCATGCACATACAAATTATGATGAGTATAGTGAGATTTAATTGGGCATTACGACAAAGTACATAGACCGCTATCCAGCATGCATCTATGCCTAAAAAGTCCACCTTCAGGTTATCATCCGAACCCCCTCCAGTATTAAGTTGCTAACAACAGACAATTGCATTAAGTATTGCGCGTAATGTAATCAGTAACTACATCCTCGAACATAGCACCAATGTTTTATCCCTAGTGGCAACAACACATCCATAATCTTAGAGGTTTCTGTCACTCCCCCAGATTCACGGAGACATGAACCCACTATCGAGCATAAATACTCCCTCTTGGAGTTACAAGCATCTACTTGGCCAGAGCATCTACTAGTAACGGAGAGCATACAAGATCATAAACAACACATAGATATAAATTGATAATCAACATAACAAGTATTCTCTATTCATCGGATCCCAACAAACACAACATATAGAATTACAGATAGATGATCTTGATCATGTTCGGCAGCTCACAAGACCCGACAATTAAGCACAATGGGGAGAAGACAACCATCTAGCTACTGCTATGGACCCATAGTCCAGGGGTAGACTACTCACACATCACTCCGGAGGCGACCATGGCGGCGTAGAGTCCTCCGGGAGATGATTCCCCTCTCCGGCAGGGTGCCGGAGGCGATCTCCTGAATCCCCCGAGATGGGATTGGCGGCGGCGGCGTCTCTGGAAGGTTTTCCGTATCGTGGCTCTCGGTACTGGGGGTTTCGCGATGAAGGCTATTTGTAGGCGGAAGGGCAGGTCAAGGGGCGTCACGAGGGGCCCACACCACAGGTCGGCGCGGCCAGGGCTTGGGCCGTGCTGCCCTATGGTTTGGCCACCTCGTGGCCCCACTTCGTCTCCTCTTCGGTCTTCTGGAATCTTCGTGGCAAAATAGGACCCTGGGCGTTGATTTCGTCCAATTCCGAGAATATTTCCTTACTACGATTTCTAAAACCAAAAACAGCAGAAAACAGCAACTGGCACTTCGGCATCTTGTTAATAGGTTAGTTCCAAAAAATGCACAAATGTGACATAAAGTGTGCATAAAACATGTAGATATCATCAATAATGTGGCATGGAACATAAGAAATTATCGATACGTCGGAGACGTATCAGCCACCGCCTCCATCATGCTCCGTGAGTAGTTCCCCCATGGACTACGGGTTCTAGCAGTAGCTAGTTGGTACTCTCTATCCCATGTACTTCAATACAATGATCTCATGAGCTGCCTTACATGATTGAGACCCATCTGATGTAATCGGTGTTGTGTTTGTTGGGATCCGATGGATGATACATTATGATTAGTCTATCTATAAAGTTTGTGAAGTTATTGTTACTGCAATCTTGTTATGCTTAATGCTTGTCACTAGGGCCCGAGTGGCATGATCTTAGATTTAAGCTATATATGTATTGCTTAGATTGTATCTACAAGTTGTTTGCACATGTCTATGTCCGGAACCCGAGGCCCCAAAGTGACAGAAATTGGGATAACCGGAGGGGAAGGCGTAGGTATGAGGATCACATGTTTTCACCAAGTGTTAATGCTTTTCTCCAGTGCTCTATTAAAAGGAGTACCTTAATAGCCAGTAGATTCCCTTGAGGCCCGGCTGCCACCGGCTGGTAGGACAAAAGATGTCATGCAAGTTTCTCATTGCGAGCACGTATGACTATATATGGAAAACATGCCTACATGATTAATAATCTTGATGTTCTGTCTTAATGCTTTCAATCCTATCAATTGCCCAACTGTAATTTGTTCACCCAACACTTATCACTTGTTATTGGAGAGTTACCACTAGTGTAGATCGCTGGGAACCCCGGTCCATCTCTCATCATCATATACTCGTTCTATATGTCATTGTGTTATCACCAGAATTTGACCGAGTCGGAGGTGGGCCGCGATCAGGATGGACTTGAAGAATATACATGGAAGAATTATGTGAATCGGCCTTTATATGCAAAGTGTGGGCTAGTTGGCCTGTGTATCTGCAACATATTAGGATACGTGTCGGTTAGTTAGAGTTTTACCCGTGCACGGTTAGGTGCACGCCTAAATTAGAAAGTCCCCTGGACTATAAATATGTATCTAGGGTTTATGAAATAAACAACAACCAACGTTCAACCAACAAATCAATCTCGGCGCATCGCCAACTCCTTTGTCTCGAGGGTTTCTACCGGTAAGCAACATGCTGCCTAGATCGCATCTTGCGATCTAGGCAGCACAAGCTTTATGTTGTTCATGCGTTGCTCGTACTGAAGCCTTTTTGATGGCGAGCAACGTAGTTATCATAGATGTGTTAGGGTTAGCATAGTTCTTCGCGTAACATGCTATCGTAGTGCAACCCTTGCATGTCTAGCCGCCCTCACACCTATCTTAGGTGTGGGGGCGGCACCCCGCTTGATCATTATTTAGTAGATCTGATCCGTTACGGTTGCTCCTTGTTCATCAAGGATTAGTTTAATATCTGCAATAGTTAGGCCTTACAAAGGGTTGGAGGATCCAGCGGCACGTAGGGTGTCGTTTGCTAGTCCTAGACAGGATGTTCCGGGGATCAACCTCGTGTTGGTTTTTAGGCCTTATCTAGGATCGGCTTACGATCACCGTGCGTGGCCGCGAGGCCCAATCGTGAGTAGGATGATCCGATTATGCGGTGAAAACCCTAAATCGTCGTAGATCTCATTAGCTTTATCTTGATCAAGCAGGACCACCATATATTCGTGCACCTCGTACGAATCATGGGTGGATCGGCTCCTTGAGCCGATTCACAGGATAACCTGAGAGCCGATCGAGGCTCGTATTTAATGTTTACGTGTATGCCATGCAGGAAACTAAGCGAGGCATCTCCATCACCTTCCTGACCAGGTATAGGTCAGGTGGCACGCCCTTGCATCAGCATCGGACGTGTGTACCAGAAGGCTTTGCGGGCCGTCGCTCGGAGGGACCTTGGCCAGCCGCAGCCCTAGGTTGTTCCTGGCTCTACGGTGTTGCCCGTCGCTGCCCGTCGGTGGGTTTTGGCAGCAACACATTCTGGCACGCCCGGTGGGACAAGCTTCTGCATCAACCACATCGCCATCTACATCTGAGATGGCGGACGGCACGCCAGTCACGTACGAGGATCTGACCGATGAGCTCAAGAAGAAGTATGACGAGATCAAAGTCATCCTCGAAGCCGACCTCATCGGCTCTTTCCACAGAACCCGTTCACATGGCATCAGGTGGAAGGGGTTCTCGCCTAATGGTGCACTAGATGGGATAGACCTCTCTGCCCCGTCGGAAGAACGCACCAGGTCCCTGCGGCAGGAGATCAACTACTTGGTGGCTCACTCGCTACACCGCCACTCTGAGAACCTGGTCAACACGTTGGAGCGTGTCGCTCTTCGCGTGATCCAGGAGATCATGAGGCACCAGTACTCGCCGTCAGGACCAGCTCTCGGGACACATCAAGGAGAGTTGCCACTCCAGTCCCGTCCACCGCTGCCATTTGCGTTGGCAGCACCAGAAGTGCCGGCTTCACCGGCATTCGTCGTCTACAAGATCGGTGGTGACCCTAGTGACTACCAGTTCTTGCCTGAGGCGCCTAAGGAGATCCCTCACGGGTACACGTGCACGTATGTGCCAGATTGCGGTAACTGGGCGCTCACAAACCAGGCCACAACATCAGGGACTTCTGGGAAAGCAGGAGGGACGTCAGCAACAGATCTTGAGAAGCAGACGTGGCTAACTAAGTACGCCACCCCGACGAACCTCCAGAGCTCAGCTCCTGCAGTTGGCTCAGAGCTGGAAAAGCAAACATGGCTGGCTAAGTACGCCACCCCGGCGAATCCTCAGAGTTCAACTCCTGCAGCCAGCACAGCGGATCAGATCAGTACCATACTGAGAGATCAGTTCGGCATGGTGCCGAAAAGGAGGGCAATCGGCTATTCCAAGCCGTACCCCGACGACTACGAGATGATCCCGCTACCACCTAAATATCGGCTCCCTGATTTCTCCAAATTCAGTGGATCAGATGGTTCCAGCTCCATCGAGCACGTAGGCCGATATTTGGCACAACTAGGACCGGCCTCAGTGTCGGATCAACTACGTGTGAGGCTCTTCTCACAGTCCCTCACGGGATCGGCTTTCGGGTGGTACACCTCGTTGCCACCAGACTCCATCCGGACTTGGAAGCAGTTGGAAGAGCAGTTCCATATGCAGTACCATTCAGAGGCTTCCGAGTCCGGCATTGCCGATCTAGCACAATTACGTCAGAAGCGTGGAGAAACTGTGACAGAATACATCCAGCGCTTCAGGAATCTTAGGAACCGATGTTATTCGGTTCGTATAACTGAAAAGGAAGCAGTCGAGTTGGCAGTAGCGGGCCTCGCAACACCGCTCAAGGACATGGCCTCCCAAGCAGACTATCCCTCACTGGCGCACATGGTTCAGAAACTGTCGGCATATGAACAGCGCCACCCGGACCTGTACTAGGATAAATTCAAGCGTGCAGTAGTCCTGGTAGATGCAGAGGAAGACGAAGTTTCTGCGGGAGATCAAGAGGTAGCAGTGGCTGAATGGACTCGGGGGGGAACCCCCATGTCCTGCAAATGGGTAAAGCCACCAGGCCCGCCCAGGGGGTTTGATTTTGACGTGACCAAGACTGAGCAAATCTTCGACCTCCTGCTCAAGGAGAAGCAGTTGACGGTTCCTGAAGGTTTCAAATTCCCCACGGTGCAAGAGCTGAACGGAAAGCCATACTGCAAATGGCATAACTCGCTCTCCCATGCCACCAACGACTGCAGGGTGTGGCGTCAGCACATCCAAGCGGCGATAGAAAAAGGGCGTCTGATTTTCAACCAGTACGCCATGAAGGTCGACACTCAACCCTTCCCCGCCGTTAACATGGTAGAATGCACTTACCCTGAAGGTTGCCAGCCAGGGTCCTCGTTCAGCATCAACATGGTAGGACCTGGGCACCACTCTGGCAAAGATGGAGACGAGGGCAGCTGCTCTCGTAGCAAGGACACAGAGGAGGCCGCTCCACGCGATCGGCTCCGTCATGATGGCAAGCGCTACGTCACAGAGGGAGAAGTGAAGAACATGAGATATCAGCGACCCCTCTCTGATCACCTCCTCAACAAATATGTGAGTCAGTATGACCAACGCCGACGATCCAGCGATGATAATGAAAGAGATCGTCTGGCTAGAGAAGCCAGAAGATATCGTCGGCACGATCACGATGAGGAGGAGCATGAGCGCCGTGCCAAAGGAGAATCAAGGGAGCAAGATGACAACGACAGGCACTGGGACTGCCCCTTCTTCAGACACTGCTGGGATTCAGGAATGAGCCGATTGCCCACAATCGGCAATTGCCCAGAATGCAACCAGAAGAAGAAGGAGGCACCCAACGTGTCTGTGTTCAGGCGCTTAGGGCCTCTCCCGCCACAAGGCAAACGCGCTGAGTCCCCTCGGTGGGCAGATCTCGAGGATTCAGAAGACGAGGGACAAGAAGAAGACAGGTACCACCGGCCAAGGTGGTGCCCTGATGGACTCAGCCGTTCCCAAAAGCGCAGGGTTCAGCGATTGCGCGGCCTGGAGGAAGCCGAAAGGTTATACTTGCATACGCTAAGGAAGGCACGACCTGATCTGGCTGCGAAAGTTCAGCGAACCCTGGACGAAGAGGGTCGTCCACGGAAGATGGAGTGGCGTCCCAAGCAAAGGAAAGCCGATGATGAAACATCGGCTGGTACAAACATGGTGCTCGTCCTTCCGACGGAGCTTAGTGCTCCACGATTATACAATGCACTCAAGGTGGACGACAGCAAGCGCATCAACATGATAAAGTCAGAGGTTGGGTTGGTTCTGTCCAGCCTGACCGAGTAGCAAGAACAAACCAATGAGCAAACGTGGCGAGGCTGATCCTTGTGATCGGCCCCAAAAAATTATGAAGGGGCATTACAGAACCTTCAGTCAGCGCTTCAATCGATGTGGAGGCCGATTCCAGCAATCGGCCAAAATTATCTTCACCACATGTTCTGCTTGTACTCAACATCGATCTACTGGGCAGCGGCCACGTCGGCGGATGAAAGTCAGCACGAATCCTCGCGGAGCCGACGTGCCAGTACAGTGCCTTGGCTAACCACAAAGCCGATATCTGCAGTCACCTGGCAGATTCGGCTCGGGGGGGCACCTAAACACGATGAACATGGAACAGGTGCAGGAGAACATGCGTGCAGTGAAATATTGGGGGCCGATAGGAGAGGCCGATAGGAGAAAATCGGCCAGTAAAAAAAAAAATTTTGAACTTCTTCAGCTTCTTCGAGCCGATCCGGGTTCCTGAACCTTCTTGTCGAGGATTTCCAACCTTTGATACTAGTTCAGCCGTGTTGACATAAGGGGTATATCGGCTTTCTAAGGAAGAAAGGTGATCGGCTTTGGCGCATCCTCTCTGACATTCTCGCCTCGAGTAAGGCTCGGGGGGCAGCAGGCCTGGTAGATGCTCTGTTCAGGAGCCGATTGGGGTACCATCGGCTGATCCTTCGTTGCAACCTTCTTCGCAAAATGATGAGTGCTCGCAGAAAAGGATTGCTGGAACTGGTGGGAGACATTTAAGGGCTCTCTGGAAGGCTCCACATTATCCACCAGATCTCAAAATCATCAGTTGAAGAATCGAAGGATGGATTTCAAAGGACCGATACGTTGTTGTCGGCTCATTACGCATTGGCTAAGGGGACAAGTCGGCAAAATCAGTATGAGAGGAGAATCGGCTAAATTAAGCTCAAAGGAAATCGGCAAAATCAAATTTGGGGAAGTTCTTCATTGATAAGCAAGATTTCTTACATAAAGAGCTGATTGCTCTCAAAAGGAAGTACTAGGGGGATACATTGCCCCCATCTACTGCTACTGATCCTATGCTAAGGGTCCTAATCTATGGGCCGTCGCTGCCCTCGTCGTCGCCGTCGTCGCCGCTGTCGGCGCTACTCCCGGCGGGCTCGTCGTCGCTGCTCCAGCGGCCGCCGACGGGCCTTCGTTGTCCTCATCCTCCTCGTCAGCGTCGTCGTCGTCGCTGTCGAAGTCGCTGAGGTTCCCTGGCCAGGGGCAGAACCGCTTGGCCGGCGGCTCGTCGGAGGGGGTGTCATCCTCCTCCTCCTCCTCTTCTTCCTCCTCCTCCTCGGGAGAGGTGAAGTCGCAGGGGAAGCGATCGTCGTCGCTCTCCTCCTCTATTTCCCCGTCGGCGAGGAAGCAGAGGTCGCTTTCCCCGTCGGTCAGGGACTTGTCGTCCTCCGACCAGATGGAGAAGTCATGGCTAGACTCCTCCCCGGCCTCAATGGCGCGGCGGGTGTTGGCTGCGTGGACCTCCGCCGAGTTTGGCTCCGGCGTCGGCTCGCGGGAGGAAGAGGACTGGGTGGAAAGATCCGATGAGGCAGAGGAGGAAGAAGGCATGGTGGCACAGGAGGGCTTTTGGAGTGCTAATACGAAGAAGATGCGGAAATAAACTGTGCGGAGCGGTTAAATAAAAGGGGATATAGTGGAAATTCAATGCCACAGCAGTTTCCGAGGAAGTGGTGCCTAAAAGAAAAAAAAACTGCCAGGTCACGCGGAGAAGTTGAGAAGGCAAGGCATCATGATGACGGATACTGCAACGGTTCTGCCACGACATTACCCGACGAAGGAAAAGCAGAGTGATTTTGGAATTACCAATTCCAAAACCAAGGGGGCATGTGTTATCACCAGAATTTGACCGAGTCAGAGGTGGGCCGCGATCAGGATGGACTTGAAGAATATACATGGAAGAATTATGTGAATCGGCCTTTATATGCAAAGTGTGGGCTAGTTGGCCCGTGTATCTGCAACATATTAGGATACGTGTCGGTTAGTTAGAGTTTTACCCGTGCACGGTTAGGTGCACGCCTAAATTAGAAAGTCCCCTGGACTATAAATATGTATCTAGGGTTTATGAAATAAACAACAACCAACAAATCAATCTCGGCGCATCGCCAACTCCTTCGTCTCGAGGGTTTCTACCGGTAAGCAACATGCTGCCTAGATCGCATCTTGCGATCTAGGCAGCACAAGCTTTATGTTGTTCATGCGTTGCTCGTACTGAAGCCTTTTTGATGGCGAGCAACGTAGTTATCATAGATGTGTTAGGGTTAGCATAGTTCTTCGCGTAACATGCTATCGTAGTGCAACCCTTGCATGTCTAGCCGCCCTCACACCTATCTTAGGTGTGGGGGCGGCACCCCACTTGATCATTATTTAGTAGATCTGATCCGTTACGGTTGCTCCTTGTTCATCAAGGATTAGTTTAATATCTGCAATAGTTAGGCCTTACAAAGGGTTGGAGGATCCAGCGGCACGTAGGGTGTCGTTTGCTAGTCCTAGACAGGATGTTCCGGGGATCAACCTCGTGTTGGTTTTTAGGCCTTGTCTAGGATCGGCTTACGATCACCGTGCGTGGCCGCGAGGCCCAATCGTGAGTAGGATGATCCGATTATGCGGTGAAAACCCTAAATCGTCGTAGATCTCATTAGCTTTATCTTGATCAAGCAGGACCACCATATATTCGTGCACCTCGTACGAATCATGGGTGGATCGGCTCCTTGAGCCGATTCACAGGATAACCTGAGAGCCGATCGAGGCTCGTATTTAATGTTTACGTGTATGCCATGCAGGAAACTAAGCGAGGCATCTCCATCACCTTCCTGACCAGGTATAGGTCAGGTGGCACGCCCTTGCATCAGCATCGGACGTGTGTACCAGAAGGCTTTGCGGGCCGTCGCTCGGAGGGACCTCGGCCAGCCGCAGCCCTAGGTTGTTCCCGGCTCTACGGTGTTGCCCGTCGCTGCCCGTCGGTGGGTTTTGGCAGCAACACATTGGAAGTAATATCAACTATTTTCTAGTGCCATTGCTCCTGTGTTACTATTACTGCTGCTGTGTTACTGTTACTATTGCTCTCATATTACTGCTGCTTTCACATCACCCCTGTTACTAGTGCTTTTCCAGGTGCAGCTGAATTGACAACTCAGTTGTTAAGGCTTATAAGTATTCTTTACCTCCCCTTGTGTCGAATCAATAAATTGGGTTTTACTTCCTGCGAAGATTGTTGCGATCCCCTATACTTGTGGGTTATCACCCAACACTGTCTAAAGGAATAGAAGCTTGCGTAGACATCAGCTGCCAGATCAAATCCACCTTCTGCGTACAAGGAACATAGGTTGTTTCAGATGTCTGGCAGATAATCATTTGATTCGTGACTGCAAAAATCAAATCAGATGCCTTAGTTGCTACAAATATGGACATATCGCCAAAGCATGTTTATCCAGGCGTAACAAAACCCAATCTATAGGATCAAAACAACCAGCAACAACAGATTTCAAGATACTTCATATAAACCCCCTCAGATCCCTTCCCCAATACCTACAACACGGCAGTCCACCCCCTCCCACGTATTTGAAACTCCTCCAACATCACCTCCCATGGCGAACTATCCAGTAGATCCCTCTCCCCATGTACCTGCTGGTATGCAAGCAATCCCACCTGGTCCTCTTCGCTCTCAACGTAGCTATGTCTTCCTTGGAGGAGAGCCGCCAATGCACGCTGATGACAGGGCAGTGGCCACGCTCACACCTGAACCTGAAGATGGAGATTTCCTGGGGGCGGTGGCCACCATTGGTCTCCACCTGCACGATCTTGGCATTCAGGTACGGAGCACCTCCAGATGTGCTATGGGGACAACCCTCATTAGATTCTCCACAGTCATAGATAGGGATGCTGCGGTAGGAGGTAGCCCATACTTTATTGGAGATTTAGTTCTTAGGTTTGTTAATGAGGATAATGGAATCAACCGTAGTTCAGTTTTGACACATGATGTCTGGTGCATGTTGCTCAATTATCCGCAAAAACTCTGGGAACCTGAATCTGTTATGCGTACATTTGTCCCCTTTGGTAGGTTTCTGGTTTGGAATAAGGATATGTGTAACAGAGCAAGAATCCTAGTCAAGTTTAGGGCACACAATGTAGACACCCTACCTCTCAGTGTAGTGGTTGGAAAGAATGTTGCTGACGACGGCCATCATATACCTGGACCTGCCCAATGATTCTGCTCTCCACCACCATGCTTGGAGGACATGCAGGAGATGAAGATCCCCTCCCACCGAACGGCGCCAACCCTCACCCAATGCCTCTAGTGCATGCTGGATTCTGGCATGATTTAAATATGGAACATCAGATGGATGAGATGCCAATGGCACAGGATCAAGCTGCAGCGCCAGTAGGCAATGCACCTGTACCTGAGATGAACATAGCCCCTGCAACTCCTGTTCAGGTTGAAAACTTTATCCCAGTTCCAGAGGCAGAACAAGAACCAGATACCATCACCCATCTCACCAATTTAATCAACAAGATCATGGACACTAACGTCGATCATGATATGTTACAGAAACTGGCTGGCAGTCAAATCAATGGTGCTACTATCAACATCGAAGAAACTGAGGTCAATGGAGTAGAGTTCATGAAATGCTCGATCGAGATCAACACAGTGCCGGCAAACAACGCCCCTCCCATCGAGCCAATGCAACAAACTCAAGTCACGCAATCTAATAATTCAGACAGTGATGTTGTGGTGACATCTGAACCTGCTAATTTCAAAAAATAGAAACGCAAGCAGGCGGCGCCTCGGGATGTTAGTACTGTCAGACGCAGCAGGAGGATAGCCAACAAGGCAGCTGGTTTCATGGATAAAGCCAGTGCAAGTGCACCAATTTCGGTCAAAGGGGTAGCCACTAAACCTTGGTAATAGATTTGATGCTACAATGACCACCAAGCTGCTCCTCCACCTGACCTGCCAATCGAGACGATGCAAGATATTGGAACAAAGTTCTGTCAGATACCTCCTGGGGAGATGTCAGCAGCTGCTCTGAACTACGACGATTCTGATGATTAATTCACCCATTATTGTTCCCTTGCCTAGAGGCATTTGCTGCATCATTATCTTAGTTTTTCATCTTTGCGTATCATCTATTTGTTTCCAGAATTCAGTTGGCTTTGTAAGAACCAGGGATCATTTTATGATCCACCAATTTATTAAATTATTTGTGTTTTGCTATCCCCCTAATTGTGTATGCATAAGAACCAATCTCCTTATCTGTCTGTGGATCAAATCTTGCACCAATAATACGCTTTGTTTCTCTTACATATCTAGGACCCATTCAGGTTGATACAAGTCTATATAATGTCAGTATCTCATATTATCCATCCCACCTAAAAAAAGTGTCTCTATGAATAGAACAATACATATCTTGGATTGGAACATTAGAGGTGTTAACTCCATAGAAAGATGTGATGATTTAGCAAACAAAATAAGCCAAAGCAACCCCTCCATTATCTGTCTCCAGGAAACAAAAAAAGAATCATTTGACAGCACTTATCTCAGAAAATTCTGTCCAAGACGTCTGAATCAATTTGCATGTCAACCTTCCATTGGTCTTTCTGGTGGCATCATAACCATATGGAATGGATCACTTTTTTCTGGCACTATTTTCAAGCAAACAAGATTTCAAATTATAGTGAAGCTACAATGCAATGCCTCACAAGATATATTTTATGTTACTAATGTATATGCTCCCTGTGATACTGACGGCAGAACAAAATTTATTGAGTGGTTTATGACACTTGACTCTAGAGTTTTTGATCTCTGGATTATTATGGGAGATTTCAACATGATTTGCAGTACATCTGATAGAAACAGACCAGGTGGAAACCTCAGCACTATACTCCATTTTAACTCTATTATACAAGAGCATGACCTTGAGGAAATTCCACTGAAAGGGAGAAACTACACATGGTCCAATATGCAAGACAACCCACTTCTAGAGAAACTTGATTGGATTTTTACATCACACAATTGGACAGTTAACTTCCCTAATACTCTGGCTTCTCCTATGGCAAGATTAGGATCAGATCATGTCCCAATATTAATTCAAATTGGAACAAACATTCCTAGAGCACAAATTTTCAGATTTGAAGAATATTGGATTGACTTTGATGGTTTCTCTGAGGAAGTAGAAAAAGCCTGGTTCAACAATGGATTTTATCACAATGCTGCACAAGATATCACAGCGAGATTCAAAAACCTACGATATGCTTTGAAAAAATGGAGTAAAAATATCTCAAAGCTATCAAGAATTATGGATAATTGCAGTTATGTGTTAGCACTATTAGATGGTATTGAGGAACAGAGAATTCTCACTCATATGGAAAAGAATTTCAGAAAAATTATCAAGAAACATTTGGCCAAATTACTGGAGGAAAAAAGGATCTATTGGAGGAGAAGAGCTAATATCAGATGGGCCAAATTAGGGAATGAAAAAACAAAAAATTCCATATTGTTGCCACGAGAAACTACAGACACAGCCTCATTGCAATCCTAAAGAATGAGCAGGACATTGAATTTGCAGATCATGAGAATAAAGATGCAATATTATGGAATTCATTTAAAGGAAGACTAGGGCAATCAGTGGATACTACTTGGAATTTTGACTTGCAAAATATGATCTCACCCCAAGATTTAAGCAATGTGGAAATTCCTTTTTCACATGAAGAGATAAATAATATTATAAAGCGTATGCCAAATGACAAAGCCCCAGGGCCAGATGGGTTCAATGGTCTCTTCATGAGAAAATTCTGGAATATTATGAAACATCCATTCTACAACATGTGCAGTAAGTTCTATGCAGGAAATCTAGAGCTTAGCAGTATCAATACTGCATATATTACACTAATACCAAAAATCAGCTGCCCTGCTTATCCCTCAGATTACAGACCTATCTCTCTTGTGACTATGGCTCTAAAGGTTTTGACAAAATTAATTGCCAACAGAGTACAAGATGTTATTATCCCATTGGTTCACAGTAACCAATATGGCTTCATAAAAAGCAGAACAATACAAGATTGTATAGCATGGGCATTTGAATATCTCTATATCTTCCACAAATCCAAAAAAGAGATCATTATTATAAAGTTAGATTTCGAAACGGCATTTGATCTTGTAGAACACAATGCGGTTCTTGCTATGCTCAGACACATGAGATTTGGAGAAAAATTCATATCTTGGATCAATAATATTCTAACCACACTGCCTCCACCTCAATTATTCTCAATGGAGTACCAGGCAAAAGTATCAAATGTAAGAGGGGTAAGGCACGGCGACCCATTATCTCCTCTTCTATTTGTGGCACCTGCTGAATTACTCCAAATCATGATCAACCATGCATGGGAAAATAATATCAAACAACCCATTGATGAGTCTTATGGTCAGAAGTACCCAATATTGCAATATGTCGATGACACTTTGCTTATCATGCCAGCGGATCCAGCACAGATTTTGGAACTCAAACGACTACTGAAGGATTTCACTGACGCTACAAGCCTCAAAATAAATTACCACAAATCATCTATGGTACGAATAAATATCTCCGATGAGAGATGCAATGAACTAGCTGCTTTATTTTGATGTAAGAAGGAATCTATGCCATTTACATACTTGGGACTACCTATGGGAACTACCAAACCTACAATTGAAGACCTATCACCTATGGTTACTAAAGTGGATAGAAGACTTGCAGGATTGTCAAATCTATTATCACACTGTTCAAGACTAGTGGTCATCAAATCTGTTATTTCAGCCATGCCAAATTTTATCATGTGTGCCTTAAAAGTTCATTACACCCACTTAGACCATATTGAGAAGTCAATTAGAACCTTCCTTTTCCATGGAAAAGATATTGAGAAGTGATCCAAAGGAAAATGCTTGGTAAAATGGGATAAAGTATGTATGACAAAAGAGTCAGGCGGCTTAGGAGTTTTAAATCTGAGAGAACACAATAAGGCACTCATGATCAAAAATTTATTCAAGTTCTATAATCATCAGAACATACCCTGGGTGAATCTTTTATGGAGAGCATATATTACAATGAAGGTTTATCCAATATCTCTAGGAGAAGCAGAGGATCCTTTTGGTGGAGAAATTGTCTATCACACCTTCAGACTTTCAAGCAACTTACCTTTTGTACACCTCACTCAGGAAATACTATTATGCTCTGGTCTGACAAATGGACTGATACTATGCTATTGGAGAGTTTCCCTCAATTATACTCTTTTGCAAAGAATAAGGATATTACCTTGCAGCAAGTAAAGTATCTGAATCTAGATGAATTATATGATCATTTCCAATTACCACTCTCTTTGGTTGCAGTAGAGCAAATTAATGACCTCCACATTGCCATCAGCTCTATTATGGACAGCAACAACACATATGATAAATGGACTCTTACAGTTGGAGAAAACAATTTTTCTACCAAGAAAGTATATATGGCACTAGTTAAAGCACCACCTGCACCTAAACCCTTCAAATGGATTTGAAAGTCACCCTGTTTACCGAAACATAAATTCTTTTTCCGGCTTCTTTTGCAAGACGGACTCAATACAAGGGACTTACAATCCAGGAAGAACTATCAGTTGGAATCCAACAAATGTGTGCTATGTATGGAGAATGCAGATGAAACACTTGTCCATCTGTTTTTCTCATGTGACTTCAGTGGGAGCGGTGTTTTGGAACATGGGTGCATATGCTCTCTATATTTCGAAATGCATCTTACATACATTTTAAATTTTTTAAAAATTAAAACTAAAAGTTCGCACGTACATCTTCATGTGCTACGTGCTCACAAAGTCGTTTCATAAAAAATCGACTTATCATGTGACGTGTGTAAAAAGACAAAATTTAGTGCTAAAAATAATGCTTTTCACAAGATAAAATTTCTCTTTTTTATATAGATAACACAAAATATTGGTTTTTCGTGAAACTTGACGAACGTACGTATATTATGGAGATGTACATGTAGAATTTTTTGTCCAAATTTTTTGACATTTCAAAATATGATTTTTTTGGTAGAGGGAGCATACGCACCCGGGAGCCGAATTGAATTTCCGTGACTTCAGTCAGGTAATCTTGTGGAAAATAGGTGAAGAATGGAACACAGACCTCCAACTATTCGACATGCTCTTGGATACTTCTAACAGATCTGCTAACCCATTCTTCAAAATAGCCATGATGGCTGGCTGTTAGAGCATATGAAATCACAGAAATAAAATTATATTTGACAATGAACAGATATGTGTCCAGGGATGCTACAATATTTTCAAAACAACAATTCAAGAGATTAGGCACAGGTTAAGCCAAGCCTAAAGGAAGGAATGTAAGCTTGGATCGACACTTTGTAATCTTTTTTCTGCTTTATTTTCTACTTCTTATTTTGTTTTTCCCTTGCCCACCCTTTGTATATAACCATGCCTTTTTTGGGCACCATATATGAAAATGACGCAGTGGGGGTCTTCCCCACTGTATTTTGCGTCAAAAAAAAGAGAGTTGATTGTAGAGAACCAGAACAGAGAAGGCTTCCAACATGTTATGCCGGATGGTAGTAAATATCGGTCAGTTGAAACCCATTATAACTTCCAGCCAGCATGAATGATGAGGCAAATTAAATAAGTGGGACATTCTTTTCCTCACTTGCAACCCGCTTGCAATAGGTATAAAACGTGCTTCGGATGAAGTTCGGTAAACCCTTTGATCTAAAAAAAATAGGTGAACTAAACGTGTGGAGAGTAAATCACAGATCGACGCAGGACACGTGTGGTGGTGGCCAAGGATTTCAGTATCGGCATACTAGGGAGTATCATTTTCTTATGAGTATAGTACTCTAGAATGGTATTGTAGTATCATGATACTATAAGATTTTTATTTTAAATGAAAATCATGTATGTACTATTAATATATCTCAAATAGATTTAGTTTTAATTTTTAATTTGAAAATACCTGTTAAACGAGACATAAAATATGCTTAGATTTAAATTAAAAAAAATTGCGTAAACACCATAGAAAGGACTAAGAAAGCTGATATTTAATATAGTGTTCAATCATAATAGCTAGTATATCAACCAAATATATCTCAAATGAAAATTATGTTAGCACATTGAAGTATTAAATCTGATCAACCCCGACGCTACGGGGCTGGCAGGGGGTATCGGCCCTTGCGACGCAATTCGTGCCGGTAGTGATTGGGGGCACCAGTGGGAGTCATTTTTTGCCCAGAACCACCAAAGGCCGTTTGTATACAATTTCCCGTTTAGTTGCATAGATTAATATCGATTGTTGTTAGGCCTACGAAAACCGATGGACGATATAATAGTTAATCCAAAGCTACTATAAGAATATGCAAAATTGTGTATCTATCTAGAGAAACTGGGTCAATTAATTTGGGATGGAGAGAGTCCAACATCTTCGGAGCAACACAAGTAAAACAAAATCTAAGTGTCACACCACGTGGCACGCGGAATGAGCAATCAGAAACTCTATCAAAAAGTACCATCATTGCGCACTTTGATTGCATCAGATTGCACATGTGAAAAATCTACTGACCACTCTACAAGATCTGGAATTTTGTATGATATTATCAACTCTGGAGGGGTGCAACCTGTTTCCCTACCTGCTATTCGGAAATTGAAAATTCCCCATTGAGTACAATTTTTCTCTAGTTGTTATCCAAAAACAAGATTATGACTAGGGATAATCTAAGACACAAAGGTATTTTAAAACCTCTTGAGTGTGAATTATGTAAGAAAATTGAGTATGTTAGTCACTTGTTCTTTGATTGCTTAGTATCTAGGTTGCTACGGTCTGAGGTAAATGAAGTCTTTAATGTGATGGTTGCTGAATTTTTCCCTCTTGCTTCTAAATGGCTATGCAAAAAGAGATATTTGCGAATTATTGTTATTTCATCTGCTCTAGTTTGGAGCATATAGAATAATAGGAACAATTTGGTGTTTAATCGTAAGATTTGGATTTTCATGAAGCAGGTGTGGGGTCTACATGCAGCTGTATAAAGTGCATCCCATGAACACATCGAGCATCTTCAGTTCCGAGGGTCACCATCACTCGCAAGGCCGATGGAGGAAGAAAGGTGAACCGTAGATCGAATCGACTTTCAACCACGGAACAAAACTTCACCTTTAGACTAGCCAGACACCGATAGTTATCCAGTTAAAATCGAAAAAAGCACGGGAAACGGGAGAATCAACTCGCGGCTTACTGGGCGTGTATCGCAGTCAAATCAGTACGCGTAACACAGGTTCTATTAGTTCGTCTGCACACAGGCAAGAGAAACGCAGCAGAAAATATCTAAAACTTAACTAAAATGTAGGTAAAAGTTTCAAATTCTCTCTGCAATTTTGTGTCCACCCAGGAAAGTGTGCATAGAAAGAACAGAAAAATATTAACTCATCAAGGTATTAAAAACCAGGAAAGAATCGATCTCACTAGATATTTCGAGGAAAAAACCTTTAGCTTGCGTGCGATCGAGCATGGCACTATCTACGCAATGTATTAATAACCAGGAAAGAATCATTCGAAGAGATATTTCGGAAGAAAGAGCTCTGAATTATGTAATCAGACAGCACAAGGTTCTTGTCTTTGCTCTACAGCGTACCTAGCCTGCAGCACATTCAGAGGCTCAGCAGCAAAGCCCGCCAGACTGAAATGGTATACATATCCAGGCATCGCATCTTTCAGCAACAGAAAAGCACGAATAAACGCATAGAAAGAAATGGAAGCCAAGCTAGACCAAGATATTAGAATCGGTGGACGGTGCTGGGCAAATAATCGCCGGTCACGTCCGATCGGAAGAGAAAAGAGCAAGCTCTATGCATATCATGATTGATATAGATCTAGTTCCTAGGAGAATAACACCTCGAGACCAAGTTGTTGAGCATCAGATGCCACCAAATATTGGCATACCCACCAAACTTGGATTAATGTATTCTCCTAGTCAGGGAATGACAACTATGCACATACCTGGGCGGCATTCATCGGGTCAGGCCGAAGAAAGCATGAGGACAAAAAACTAGGCCCAGGCCTGGCCCGGCCAAAAAGCCCAAAAGCTCTGCAGCCAGGTCAACAATTTTAGGCCCAGGCCAAGGAATTTCGTGCGGCCAGGTATGCTAAGGATGTGTTCGGTTTGGGAATTAGGTGGAATGGAATGGAACCATTCCATTCCACTGTCACGGAACCGTTCCATCCCTGTGTTCGGTTTGGACAAAAAATTTGTCACGGAACGGTTCCATCCCTGTGTTCGGTTTTGGAATGGGATGAGAATGGAATGGAATGGGTGAGATTAGTCACCCGATTAATTATTCTAAACTCGATTAATTATTTGCTAAACTTGATTAGTACTGCTAAACTTGATTAATTATTGCTAAACTTGGTTAATTAGCACGCAGATCGAGACATTCCACCTCGTCCGGCCGATTTGCCCGGACGGGTGCGTTCCGCATCTGGACAGAATATTCCCTTTCGAGGAATGGTTCCATTCCATCTTATCCCTGAACCGAACGCGAGAATGGCTCCGAGGAATGGAATGGTTCCATTCCATTCCACGTAATTCCCAAACCGAACACACCCTAAAATGCTATGCATGAAAGCACATGTTAGTCCCGGGTAGTCCTTCTTAGCTTCCGAGCTGCAGGATGTCCTTTAAAAAATTAAAACATTATTTTGAAATCTGAAAAGCATCTGAAAATACATGCAATTACATACAGATGTCTAGTAAGGATGAGTAAATTTTCATCTAAATACCTTTTTATTTGCGACGCACACAAGAAATGAAAAGGGCAGGGGAGATCGACTTTTTTGTTTGCCTTCTTAGATCCACAGTTTTCTAGTTTCTATCTATCCAAAAACATAACGTATTATTTAAAAAATATATACAGATGTGTAAAATACATTTATATGTATACATAGAAAATTGATAGAAAAGTTAAACCTTATGAATATCATTTCCAGCTTTTTTTAAATCCCGAGCTTGGGGCGGCCCGGGAGCCAAAAGTTTGCGCTCATGTGCATCCACACATTATGATGCGATCGATTCACCGGACAAATATACGAGTGAAATCTTATTTTCATCGTAGCCTAGCATGTAATGTATAGTTGTGTGCACACTCTTCGGTCCAAAAAGCTCAATAGACCACACATTTGCCGATTTTAATCCAGAGCACCAATAAAAGTATGTAGAAAAGGTGTGAATTCCAAAAAAAAGGGCGCGTAAATAGAACTTTATGATTTTATTCCCATTTGGCAAGATTTCCATTTAAGCAATTGTATTCTAGTTATTATGGTTTTAAATATTTGCCCCATCCGTAGGGATAGTCGAAGCGTGAGGTGTTAGACACTAGATTGGTGTCACATTCCTCAAAGAGGTGTGTTTAATGCAGCAATTGTGGCGTGGTGAACTTGTTAAATCCGACCACGTCAAACAGCTCGGCCCGAGAGCCACCCCAATCTCTCGGCCCTCCGGTGTTGGAGTTGGCGGCTGATGCTGAAGAAAGTGCAAAATGGTGGTCATTTTGTTGCTTCGCGGGGGAGATGAGGCACATGAAGAAGCCGACACAAAGGAAGACGAAGGTTGGCCCATGCACCACATGTTGCGTTGAATGCGCCCCTAAGGGAGACACCGCCGATTTGACATTGTAATCGGGATATATGTTGTGTAAAACCGGCAGTGGTTCCCACTTAAGAGAATGGGGGCAGAACTTCTAAAACAAGTAAAAAAAAAACTAGAGCAAACTCAGTTAAATAGGGTATTTGGATGAATTCCTTCTGAATGGAGTTATAAGTGACACAAACAAAATATTAGTGATCGAGTAAAGGAATTCATTCGTATTTCTTTTGAAAACCCATTAACCATGATGATATATGGTTTGACTTAAAAGGTGTACCCATGTGGGTTTTCGTTCATCTACACCTCTGTCACCCGACAAAGAGGTGGTTCTCCCATCAAAAATAAAAGGAAAACGCTTCTCATCAGCCCACCGATAACGCACAGAGAATCGGTCGTTCCGATCTCCCGCACGTGGCTGGGTCCCACCGTCCTTATCCTAACGTTGGACACGACTTTTCCCCATCGTTCTCTCCAACTCCCACTCATGGCGCTTTCCCCCGATCCAAATCCTGCACGCTGTCCCTCCGCCAGCGAGCACCTGCTCCTCCACCGGCGATAGCGCCGCTCCAGCTCCACCCTCGCTGAGCCCCTGCTCACCGGCGAACGCGTCGCCCCAGCTCCAGCACCGGCGAGCGAGCCGCCCCGCTCCTACCTCGGCGAGCCCATGCTCCTCCACCGGCGAGCGCGCCGCCCCGCTCCTCCCTCGGCGAGCCCCTGCTCCTCCACCGGCGAACGCGTCGCCCAGCTCCAGCCCCGGCGTGCGCATCGTCCAATATTCTCCACCGGCAAGCGAGCCTCCTTGCTCCTCCATCGACGAGCCCATGCTCCTCCACCGGCGAGCGCGCCGCCCTGTCCCCCCTTGATCGCGCCACCCAGCGGAGATGCCAGCCTTGCTTCTCCCCCGGCGAGCGGCCCTTGCCCCTACCGGCGAGGAGATGGGGAATCTTATGGTGAGGCACAGATACCGTATTTTTTTTTGTTGTTTTTGTTGTTAATTATTGTTGTAAATTTATTTGATGATTTGTTGTAAATATATTTTACCATGGGAATTTTTTGTGAAAGCTATTGTTGGCTATTTGTTGTAAACACCGAAATTATTTATTGTTTTCTGTTACTAAATATTGTTGTAAAGTATGGTGCTGATTTGTTGTTACTAATTTGTTGTAAATACCCAAAAATCTTTGATGTTTTTGATAATTATTGTTGAAAACACTTAACTGATTTTTTGTAAATACTTATTTTTGTAAATTTGCTGATAATTATTTGTTGTAATAGTAGTGATTTTTGTTGTGAATGAATTTGTACCCAAAATATTGTTGTTTAACAACTTTATAATTGATACAAACTAGTTTTGTTGTATTCCGTTGTGATTATTGTTGACATCATTGTTGATTTTTATGGTAAATCAGTGTCCTGCAAAAAGTTGTGCTAAAACATTTTTTGTGACCTCTTTTTGTTGTAATACTACATTAGTAACTCACTTTAACAACAAATGCCATAATTAGGACAAAAATCACGATATGGGCCAACAGCTAGCTGGTCTAGCGAGCTCCACTAGGGCCAGGAATCGATAGGTTCCTTCACATGCGGCGTGGGACGCGAAGTCACGGTGCAACAGGCTCGATGCAGGGGACCGTAGCATGCAGCACAGCAGAGCAGCAGTGTGGGACCCACGACCGATTTGACACTCAAAAATCGGGCGACCGACGCCTAGCACGACCCAAAATAAAAAGGTGGTTCTCCCAAAAATGGCTCAAGTTCATCCCAGAATTTCACTAGCTCTCGAGTCCCGCCCAACGGAAATATTACTAAATTTGGGCCCATAAAGGAACTTTAATATATATATTAATTTTTTTGCGAAAGAAACCTTAATATCGCAAGAAGAAGCTAACCTCACACCACCTCCTATACATATACTCCATATGCTGCATACCTCCCACTCAGCTTGTAGCCAGAAGCTGCTGAGCCATTGTTAGCTGAAGCAAGCTAGTGGGTACTCACTAGCTTACTTAAGGAGTTAACTAATTAAGCTGTTGTTAGCTTCGTCTAACAATGGCGTACAGAGTGCTGGAGGTGACCCTACAGTCGGCCAAGGACCTGAAGAACGTGAACTTCATGACGCGCATGGAGGTCTACGCGGTGGCAACCATCTCCGGCGACCCGATCACGCGCCAGTGCACCCCGCCGGACCCCTACGGCGGCCGCAACCCCACCTGGAACACCACGCTCCGCTTCGCCGTCCCGCCCACCGCCGGGGGCGGCGGAAGCGGCTGCCTCCACGTCGTCCTCCGTACCGAGCGATCCCGAAGGGACCGCGACGTCGGTGAGGTCATCGTCCCGCTCGAGGAGATATTCGCCGGCATCGGCTACGACCGCGGTCCGCGCCCGCCGCAGTTTGCAGCCTACCAGATCCGCAAGCTGCACCGGGCCGAGACCCGCGGCGTGCTGTACCTGTCGTACCGCCTCAGTGCCGTCTTCGTGCCGCAGGCGCAGGCGCCGCACCGGTGGGCGACGAGAGCTTCCTCCGACGAGCCCTTCGTTGCGTACCCGGCGGCGCGGCCCTACGGTCATCAGCCGTACGATTACATGCTAGTCCCGGCGCTGATGCCGCCGCCGCCAACTCCACGAGCCCCAGGGCACATGTCAACGGCTCCAGCGTCTCCGCAATCTTCCGGTGGGTATATGGCCTTCCAGCCGTCTCCACAGGATCCCGGACACATGGCCCTACCGCCGCCGCTCCCAAAAGCTTATGGGCATCTATCGATGCCGCCGCCGCTGCCGCCGATAAAAACTTCCGGGCACGCGACACCTCAAAAAACGGCCGGGTACGCAGCCGCCTCGCCGTCGACGACCGGAAAGAATAACGGCAACCCGGACTTTGGCACCGAGCTCAGCGCCGGGCTGGAAGGGGACACCAGCGGCGGGATGATAGTCGGCGACACAATGTCGGACGGCGCGGCGTATAGTGCCGGGTACAGGGCAGCCATGGCCCGCGAATGGAGAAGGGGCGTGTACTAGGCTGTAGTAATATTTTCACCTCCGTGCTGGATTTCATGCAGGGGTAATCAGTTCTAATTAAGCTGAATAAATAAAGTTGGTTTGATTAACCTGAGAGTTAGTGTGTATTCGTGTCGCCGTGATCAGATGGAGCTATGTGTTTGTATCACTGGGTGACCAACATCATGTCGAAGGTAGAAACCACGAGCACCGCCCAGCTCGGGTGACTCGGGAGGCGACGAACTCCTAGGCGCCGAGTTCCTCCACAACCCCCCATCTCTCTCTCGCCGCTGCCAGAGGCACCCGCCAGAAAACTGACGTGCATCTGCCAAGGATGGTGGCGGCTAGGACCTTGCTGCTTCACCTCTTATGCGCAGAGCCTCAACATCGGCGGTGGCAGCCTCCAGACGTGACGGTGGGGGCGGCCATATAGAGGAGGATGCTCGCCGATGTTGAAGGTCGCCCCCTCGGTTTGTGTGTGCGTGAGGAGATGGTGGATGTTGCTCGCGTCTCGGTGGTCGCCCCGTCGAGAGTAATTGGTGCCACCCCAATTAATGCCCTTGATCTTAGCGTCCCCTCGCTGGATTTGGTGCCTAGTCGGGTGACTAGGTCGGACAGTCGGGGGCTCTAGCCTGGAGAGATCTTTGGCTGACAGTGGCGGTCACGATGTCGGCGGTGTTTCAGATGTCGTGTTCCTCCTTGGAGGCGACATCGAGGTACATCCCCTTTCCCTCCTTCCTCTATGCCCAGGTGAAACCCCTGAATCCTCAGATTTGGTGGTGATAGCATTCTAGCGTCGTATTCTCCTTGGAGGTGTCATCTTGGGAGTGTGGGAAGGTGGTCGTGCTGGGTGTGGTTCGTGATCTGCGTGTAGCGTTGTCTCCTGAGGCATTGTGTTGTTGTGCTTGATCGGTGTTGTACTGCTTGTCGACGGGTCGGCACCCTCGGCCTGGGCGAGAGGGAAAACAATTCCCCTGTTTGGCAGCTGCTTTGAGCTTTAGGCTTTTCATGACGACATTGTTGCCTTCCTCTTGCAATGTAATTTCATGGTGATCTTCGTCCTAAACCTTGTGTCTTGCTGGGTAGTTGGTAATGTGGCCGATGGCAACACTCGTGGGTATCGCTTAAAGAGTTGTTCCTTGGCAAGTCACCCTATGTGTGTATGTGTGCTGTTGGGGGAGCTGCTCTGCCTTCCAATGATTCGCCGTCCTTTTAACCAGGGCGAGAGCCTGCTTCGAAGGTGGAAGTGGATGGATCGATGGCTTCTACAAGCTAGGAATTGACGAAGGTGGGAACTTTCTCTGTTGGTGTGCTTCACGGTGTTTCCTTGCATATTTTGTGATCGCTCCGACAAATGAAGACCTCAAAGCTTAGGTTGTGCTCATTTTGAGCCATATTTTTTATGTTTTCTAATTGTTCCCTAATCTATTGTTTAAGCACCTTGTAGCATTCTTTTTTTTGTATTAGTTAATTCAAAACCAGGCTCATTTTGAGCCTACCATCTAATATATGTGAACTTATCAGGGTTTCACAAGTGAAATAAAAAAAACAAAGAAGCATAGAGATTGACGAACCATAAGTAATTCCCCCTATTTCAAGCCGTGTGCGCCATCCCTATCCTTCCTGAGGCCCCATCGCAGTGAGCAATGACATCAACCTAGCCACGAGTCGCCATGTTGGATGTTGGTCGCTAAGCCTATCGATGTTGGCATATACCATGACTCAGGCTAGTCATAGTGGGATACTACCTCCATAATGAGTTGTATCATAAGTGTAGTAAAATAGAATGCTACTATCATCTCTTTCATCAATTAATAAGATGGCATGTCATTAAAATGTTTGGTTAGCTTTGCATGTTGTTATTATTACTCCCTCCGTCTCAAAATGTAAGACGTCTAAGGACTGGTCAAAGTCAAACTTTACTGACTTTGACCAAATATTTTAAAAAATATATTTACATCTACAATATTGAATGGACATATTAAAAAAATCTATTTTATGGTGAATCTATTCATGTTGATTCAGTGCTGTAAATGTTTATATTTTGTGTATAAACTTGGTCAAACATAAAAAAAGCGTTGAATTTTAACTAATCCTTAGACGCCTTACATTTTGGGGCGGAAGGAGTACTATCTATGTTAGTCCCCACTATGAGTAATCTCAATAGCATAGGGTTTCCACGCCGCCCTCCATGCCGATGCTTCTGCATGGACGGGCACGTTCTTGATCCGCACTAGTCGGTGGGATCAAACAGTTCTTTCTTCTTCTACTGGTCGCCTCCCCATCACCAGGTCTCACTACAACACGGGCAGAGCTAGGAAGAGTAAGTGGGGTCAATTGATACCATGGCCATAGTAAATTACTTGGTAAGTTTTTACTGATGGATGTAGTTATACTTAATAGAATTAGACAATGGTGGCATGCATATGGTCCCAATGATCTTCTCTATTGGCTTCACATATGTTGAAACGAGGAGATCGGACCACCCGTTCACGCCTCAAATTTGCAATATTTTTTGCCCAATTGCAACATCATACTATGCTTTTCATCTACGTGTTTCGAAAACAAGAAAAAAAGTGTCAACATTCCTGAAACACAAATACATCTAAACAAACATGTGTATGAAGCATATCCCCAATTGGGTATTAACAAATCGTCGAGAAGAATCGTCACACATATGCAACATGGACGCCAACACTTCCAGCACCAACGTTACAAAATCTCTAGCACACCTAGAGTTGTTCGAGCATCTCACCCATGTGTTTGCAGAAAAACACGCTGCAACATGTCGGGCAGATGTCAAAAATTCAAAAATAATATCCTTCATGTTGGAGAACCTATGATATAGCCCCCCTTACAGACGACCCCACTACACCACCTCCAAGTCCCGCAATTCACTAGTTGGGAAAGAACTACTAGTGGCATACCAAACTCGGCTACTAGCGGCGTGCTTGCATCATTATTTTCATGTTAGTGTATATGGCTACCGGGAATGCGGTACGCCACCAGTAGGTGGCGGCACCACGGGTAACCCTGGCGCTACCTACTAGTGGCATACCACTTTCTTGGTACGCCACCAGTAATCAACTACTAGTGGCATACCTGGTAGGTGGCTACTGGTTGCATACCGGGTAGGTGGTACCCACCAATAGTGTGTACTACTTGTTTAGTGCGCCACTAGTATCATTCTATGTATAGGCTATTTCCTACTAGTGAGTTGACCAATGACCCAAGCTAGAGCCAAATCTCTCCAACATGAGGTCAACTTGCTCCTTTGTACTTCTGATTTGAACACACCTTTGGATGTTATGCTACCTCATTTCAATATATTATGTGTGCTCAGGTAACAACCACAAGAACATCCATTGGACCAAGGCATTGAAACTGAGAAAAAGAAAGGAGGAGGAGAGCTACAAGTTTGAGCGCCAGTACTACCGCCTAGGGCTAGTACTACTGTCCCAGGGTTGGTACTATAGCCCATCTACCAAACTCTTCGTGGAAACACTACAGGATCGGTGATCCCGCTGACAATGGGTAACCTTTTCAATTCCCATTGATGACGGACTTGAGTTTTCAGGAAAGGAGAGCGCTAGTGAATTTAAAGACCGGTCAGCCAAACTAGGTAGGCGAAATAAAGTATGATCAAGGGAAAAAAAATTGCCGAGATTGTAATATAAAACAAGGGTTACAGGGGTGTTGCGAGTTGTAAATCTGAATCCCCCTTGGTGGCTCCTCCTAGCCCTTATATAGTGGGCTAGGTCTCAGAGTCCACCTTCGGGTCGTTTACATTGCGTCGGTTTACACGATATGGGCTAGCCTACCTATTTTACATAGCTATAGGGTTTTGGCTCCGCGTGTAGGATAACGTAGCATAGAAAACAAAATTTTTCCTACGGCAAACACGAAATCCAAGCCAAGATGCAATCTAGAAGACGGTAGCAACGAGGGGATTATCGAGTCTCACCCTTGAAGAGATTCCAAAGCCTACAAGATGAGGCTCTTGTTGCTGCGGTAGACGTTCACTTGCCGCTTGCAAAAGCGCGTAGAAGATCTTAATCACGGCGCCACGAACGGGCAGCACCTCCGTACTCGGTCACACGTTCGGTTGTTGATGAAGACGACGTCCACCTCCCCGTTCCAGCGGGCAGCGGAAGTAGTAGCTCCTCTTGAATCCGACAGCACGACGGCGTGGTGTCGGTGGTGGTGGAGAATCCCGGCGGAGCTTCGCTAAGCGTGCGGGATGTGGTGGAGGAGAGAGGGCCGCTAGGGTTTGGGAGAGGGGGGCGCCGGCCACTAGGGGGTGCGGCCACCTTGTGGTCTTGGGGTGGCCGGCCCCCTCCCCTTGGCCCCTCATTATATAGGTGGAAGCCCCAAGTGTTGGACTACAAGTCTCCGAATAAGACCCGAACCCAAAACCTTCCATGTGATAGGGAAACCTACGCAAGGTGGGAATCCCACTTGGGGTGGGATTCCCCCCTTCCATGTGGGGGGGTGGCCGGCCCCCTTTGGGGAGTCCACTTGGGACTCCTCCCCCTTAGGGTTGGCCGGCCATGGGAGGTGGAGTCCCTCCGGGACTCCGCCTTCCTTAGTGGTTTCTTCCGGACTTTTCTAGAACCTTCTAGAACCTTCCATAGAACCTTCCGGATCATTTTCAAACACATAAAATGACTTCCTATATATGAATCTTATTCTCCGGACCATTCCGGAACTCCTCGTGATGTCCGGGATCTCATCCGGGACTCTGAACAAATATTCGAACTCCATTCCATATTCAAGTTCTACCATTTCAACATCCAACTTTAAGTGTGTCACCCTACGGTTCGCGAACTATGCGGACATGGTTGAGTACTCACTCCGACCAATAACCAATAGCGGGATCTGGAGATCCATAATGGCTCCCACATATTCAACGATGACTTAGTGATCGAATGAACCATTCACATACGATACCAATTCCCTTTGTCACGGGATATTTTACTTGTCCGAGGTTTGATCATCGGTATCACTCTATACCTTGTTCAACCTCGTCTCCTGACAAGTACTCTTTACTCGTACTGTGGTATGTGGTCTCTTATGAACTTTATTCATATGCTTGCAAGACATTAGACGACATTCCACCGAGAGGGCCCAGAGTATATCTATTCGTCATCGGGATGGACAAATCCCACTGTTGATCCATATGCCTCAACTCATACTTTCCGGATACTTAATCCCACCTTTATAACCACCCATTTACGCAGTGGCGTTTGATGTAATCAAAGTACCTTTCCGGTATAAGTGATTTACATGATCTCATGGTCATAAGGACTAGGTAACTATGTATCGAAAGCTTATAGCAAATAACTTAATGACGTGATCTTATGCTACGCTTAATTGGGTGTGTCCATTACATCATTCATATAATGATATAACCTTGTCATTAATAACATCCAATGTTCATGATTATGAAACTAATCATCTATTAATCAACAAGCTAGTTAAGAGGCTTACTAGGGACTCTTTGTTTGTTTACATAACACACATGTATCAATGTTTCGGTTAATACAATTATAGCATGGTATATAAACATTTATCATAAACATAAAGATATATAATAACCACTTTTATTATTGCCTCTTGGGCATATCTCCAACAGTCTCCCACTTGCACTAGAGTCAATAATCTAGATTACATTGTAAGGTACCTAACACCCATGGCATTCTGGTGTTGGTCATGCTTTGCCCTAGGGAGAGCTTTAGTCAACGGATATGCTACATTCAGATCAGTGTGTACTTTGCAAATCTTTACTTCTCCATCTTCGATGTACTCGCGAATCGAATGATAACGTAGCTTGATATGCTTCAGCCTCTTGTGTGACCTTGGTTCTTGTGCATTGGCGGTGGCACCCATGTTGTCACAGTAGATGACTAGTGGGTCCAATGCACTAGGAACCACACCGAGCTCTACAATGAACCTCTTCATCCATACCGCTTCGATGAAGCCTCCGAAGCCGCTATGTACTCCGCTTCGTTGAGGATTTCGCCACCGTGCACCGCTTCGAGCTTGCCCAGCTTATCGCAGCACCATTCAATATAAACACGTACCCCATTGTGACTTAGAGTCATCGGGATCGTTGTTCCAACTTGCATCGGTGTAACTTGTTACAACGAGCTCTTGGTCACCTCCATAACAAAGAAACATATCCTTAGTTCTTTTCAAGTACTTCAGGATATTCTTGACCGCTGTCCAAAGTGTTCCATTCCTGGATCACTTTGATATCTGCTAGTCAAACTAACAAGCATGTGCTATATCCGGTCTTGTACATAGCATGGCATACATGATAGAGCCCATCGCCGAGGCATAGGGATCTGACTCATCCTTTCTCTTTCTTCTGCCGTAGCCGGACCTTGAGTCTTACTCAAGACCTTGCCTGGTAACATAGGTAAGAATCCTTTCTTACTTTCGTCCATTCTAAACTTCTTTAGAATCTTGTCCAGGTATGTACTCTGTGATAGCCCTATTAGACGTCTTGATCTATCTCTATAAATCTTGATGCCTAATATATACGATGCTTCACCAAGGTCTTTCATTGAAAAACTATTATTCAAATAACCCTTTACACTGCTTAATAGTTCTATATCATTCCCAATCAATAATATGTCATCTACATATAATATCGTGAATGCTACGTAGCTTCCACTCACTTTCTTGTAAATACAGCCTCTCCATGACACCGTATAAACCCGAAGTCTTTGATCACCTTATCAAAGCGTCGGTTCCAACTTCTCGATGCTTGCTTCACCCATAGATTGAACGCTGAAGTTTGCATACTTTGTCAGCATTTTTAGGATCGACAAAACCTTTGGGTTGTACCATATACAACTCTTCCTCAATGTCTCCATTAAGGAACGCCGTTTTGACATCCATCTGCCAAATCTCATAATCGAAAAATGCAGCTATTGCTAACAAAATCCTTACAGATTTTAGCTTCGCTACAGTGAGAAAGTCTCATCGTAGTCAACACCTTGAATTTGTCGAAACCCTTGCGACAAGTCGAGCTTTATAGACAGTAATATTACCATCAGCATCTCTGTTTTTCTCTTGAAGATCCATTTGTTCTCGACAGCCTTGCGGCTATCTCAGTAAGTCTACCAAAGTCCATACTTTGTTATCATACATGGATCCCATTTCGGATTTCATGGCTTCTTGCCATTTGTTGGAATCTGGGCTCATCATCGCTTCTTCATACGTCGCAGGGTCTTCATCATTGTTGTCCACAATCATGACATTTAGACAAGGATCATACCAATCAGGAGTGGCACGTTCCCTTGTCGATCTGCGAGGTTCAGTAGCTACCTCATTTGAAGTTTCATGATCATTATCATTAGCTTCCTCTGTTGCCGGTGTAGGCGGCACAGGAACATCTTCCGGTACTGCGCTACTCTGATCAACGAGCAGAGATTCTTCAATCTCATCGAGTTCTACTTTTCTTCCAGTCACTTCTTTAGTGAGAAATTCTTTCTCAAGAAAGGTTCCGTTCTTAGCAACAAAGATCTTGCCTTCGGATCTGTGATAGAAAGTGTACCCTATAGTTTCCTTAGGGTATCCTAGGAAGACGCATTTCTCCGCTTTGGGTTCTAGCTTGTCCGGTTGTAACTTTTTTACATAGGCTTCGCAACCCCAAACTTTTAGGAACGACAGCTTAGGTTTCTTATTAAACCATAATTCATACGGTGTCGTTTCAACGGATTTTGATGGTGCTCTATTTAAAGTGAATGCGGCTGTCTCTAATGCATAACTCCAAAATGATAACGGCAAATCAGTAAGAGACATCATAGAACGAACCATATCTAAGAGAGTTCGATTACGACGTTCGGACACACCGTTTCGTTGTGGTGTTCCTGGCGGTGTCAATTGTGAAAGTATTCCGCATTTCTTTAAATGCATGCCAAACTCATAACTCAGATATTCACCTCCACGATCAGATCGTAGAAATTTAATCTTCTTGTTACGTTGATTTTCTACTTTACTTTGGAATTCCTTAAATTTCTCGAAAGTTTCGGATTTATGTTTCATGAAATAGATATACCCATATCTACTCAGATCATCTGTGAAGGTTAGAACATAACGATAACCACCGCGCGATGCTACACTCATTGGTCCGCACACATCGGTATGTATGATTTCCATTAAGTCAGTAGCTCGCTCAATAATACTAGAGAATGGAGTCTTAGTCATTTTTCCCATTAGACATGCTTCACATCTATCAAGTGACTCAAAGTCAAGTGATTCAAGTAATCCATCAGTATGGAGTTTCTTCATGCGTTTCACTCCAATATGACCAAGACGACACTGCCACATATAAGTAGAATTATCATTCAATTTAATTCGCTTAGCATCAATGTTATGTATATGTGTATCACTACTATCGAGATCTAACAGAAATAAGCCATTCTTTTCAGGTGCTCGACCATAAAAGATATTATTCATAAAAATAGAACAACCATTATTCTCAGACTTGAATGAATAACCGTCTTGCATTAAACAAGATCCAGATATAATGTTCATACTCAACGCGGGTACAAAATAACAATTATTGAGGCTTAAAACTAATCCCGAAGGTAGATGTAGAGGAAGTGTGCCGACAGCGATTACATCGACTTTGGATCCATTTCCAACGCGCATGGTCACTTCATCCTTTAGTAGTCTTCGTTTATTCTTTAGTTCTTGTTTCGAGTTACAAATATGAGCAACCGAACCAGTATCAAATACCCAGGTACTAGTACGAGAACCAGTAAGATAAACATCTATAACATGTATATTAGATATACCTTCTTTCTTCTTCTTGACAAGGCCGCTCTTCAGATCCGCCAAATACTTGGAGTAATTACGCTTCCAGTGTCCCTTCTCCTTGCAGTAATAGCACTCAGCATCAGGCTTAGGGCCTGTCTTAGGTTTCACAGGAGGCGTGGCAGCTTTCTTGCCACTCTTCTTGTTCTTGCCTTTAGACTTGCCCTGTTTCTTGAAGCTGGTGGTCTTGTTGACCATCAACACTTGGTGCTCTTTCTTAATTTCAATCTCAGCAGATTTTAGCATGGCGAAGAGTTCAGGTAACTCCTTGTTCATGTTCTGCATATTGTAATTCATCACAAAGTTCTTGTAACTAGGTGGCAGTGATTGAAGGACACGATTAATCCCCAGTCTGTTAGGAATCACTATTCCTAAGTCACTGAGTTTCTTCGCATGCCCGGTCATGGCGAGCATGTGCTCACTAACGGAGCTGCCTTCTTCCATCATGCAGCTGAAGAAGTGTTTCGATGCTTCATAGCATTCCACGGCCGCATGAGTCTCAAAGATAGTTTCCAACTCATTGACTAACTCATGTGGATCGTGGTGCTCAAAACGTTTTTGAAGATCGGCTTCCAGACTGCACAGGATGGCACACTGAACTTGAGAGTACCGAGTTTTCCGAGTCGCGTAAACATTCTTTACTTCATCGGTTTCAGTTTCTGCAGGAGGGTCACCTAGCGGTGCATCAAGCACATATTGCAGATTTCCGCCATTGAGGAAGATCCTCACATGACGGAACCAGTCGGTGAAGTTCCTACCGTTGCTCTTAAGTTTTTCTTTCTCTAGGAACTGGTTAAAATTGATTGGAGACGCCATATCTACAACATATTTGCAATAGTTTAGACTAAGTTTATGACAAATTGAGTTCAAATTTTAATTTAACAAAATTAAAAACTAGGTGAACTCCCACTCAAAACAATATCCCTCGAATTGTCTTAGTGATCACATGAACCAAATCCACCACACCAAGTCCGATCATCACGAGACAAGATGTAACTTCAATGGCGAACACTCAAAGTGTTCATCATATCAATCATATGATTCATGCTCTACCTTTCGGTATCACGTGTTCCGAGACCATGTCTGTACATGCTAGGCTCGTCAAGGCCACCTTAGTATCCGCATGTGCAAAACTGGCTTGCACCCGTTGTATGCACTTGTTGATTCTATCACACCCGATCATCACGAGATGCTTCGAAACGACAAGTCTTGGCAACTGTGCTACTAAGGATGAACATTTTATTATCTTGATATTTTAGTGAGAGGGATCATCTTATAATGCTACCGTCGCGATCTAAGCAAAATAAGATGCATAAAAGGATTAACATCACATGCAGTTCATATGTGATATGATATGGCCCTTTTGTCTTTGCGCCTTTGATCTTCATCTCCAAAGCACGGACATGATCTCCATCATCAACGGGCATGATCTCCATCATCGTCGGTGAAGCACCAAGGTCAATGGCGCCGTCTTCATGATTGTCCTCCATGTAGCAACTATTACAACTACTTTGAAATAATACTCAACATGAAATTTAAAGACAACCATAAGGCTCCTGCCGGTTGCCACAATACAATAATGATCATCTCATACATAGTCATCATCACATTATGGCCATATCACATCACCAAACCCTGCAAAAACAAGTTAGACGTTCTCTAATTTGGTTTGCATATTTTACGTGGTTTAGGGTTTTCGAGTAAGATCCAATCTACCTACGAACATGAACCACAACGGTGATACTAGTGTTGTCAATAGAGAGTAAATTGAATCTTCACTATAGTAGGAGAGACAGACACCCGCAAAGCCACTTATGCAATACAAGTTGCATGTCGAGCGTGGAGCAAATCTCATGAACGCGGTCATGTAAAGTTAGCCCGAGCCGCTTCATCCCACTATGCCACAAAGATGCAAAGTACTCAAACTAAAGACAACAAAAGCATCAACGCCCACAAAACCATTGTGTTCTACTCGTGCAACCATCTATGCATAGACACGGCTCTGATACCACTGTAGGATAACGTAGCATAGAAAACAAAAATTTTCCTACGGCAAACACGAAATCCAAGCCAAGATGCAATCTAGAAGACGGTAGCAACGAGGGGATTATCGAGTCTCACCCTTGAAGAGATTCCAAAGCCTACAAGATGAGGCTCTTCTTGCTACGGTAGACGTTCACTTGCCGCTTGCAAAAGCGCGTAGAAGATCTTAATCACGGCGCCACGAACGGGCAGCACCTCCGTACTCGGTCACACGTTCGGTTGTTGATGAAGACGACGTCCACCTCCCCGTTCCAGCGGGCAGCGGAAGTAGTAGCTCCTCTTGAATCTGACAGCACGACGGCGTGGTGTCGGTGGTGGTGGAGAATCCCGGCGGAGCTTCGCTAAGCGTGCGGGATGTGGTGGAGGAGAGAGGGCCGCTAGGGTTTGGGAGAGGGGGGCGCCGGCCACTAGGGGGTGCGGCCACCTTGTGGTCTTGGGGTGGCCGGCCCCCTCCCCTTGGCCCCTCATTATATAGGTGGAAGCCCCAAGTGTTGGACTACAAGTCTCCGAATAAGACCCGAACCCAAAACCTTCCATGTGATATGGAAGCCTACCCAAGGTGGGAATCCCACTTGGGGTGGGATTCCCCCCTTCCATGTGGGGGGGTGGCCGGCCCCCTTTGGGGAGTCCACTTGGGACTCCTCCCCCTTAGGGTTGGCCGGCCATGGGAGGTGGAGTCCCTCCGGGACTCCGCCTTCCTTAGTGGTTTCTTCCGGACTTTTCTAGAACCTTCTAGAACCTTCCATAGAACCTTCCGGATCATTTTCAAACACATAAAATGACTTCCTATATATGAATCTTATTCTCCGGACCATTCCGGAACTCCTCGTGATGTCCGGGATCTCATCCGGGACTCTGAACAAATATTCGAACTCCATTCCATATTCAAGTTCTACCATTTCAACATCCAACTTTAAGTGTGTCACCCTACGGTTCGCGAACTATGCGGACATGGTTGAGTACTCACTCCGACCAATAACCAATAGCGGGATCTGGAGATCCATAATGGCTCCCACATATTCAACGATGACTTAGTGATCGAATGAACCATTCACATACGATACCAATTCCCTTTGTCACGCGATATTTTACTTGTCCGAGGTTTGATCATCGGTATCACTCTATACCTTGTTCAACCTCGTCTCCTGACAAGTACTCTTTACTCGTACTGTGGTATGTGGTCTCTTATGAACTTTATTCATATGCTTGCAAGACATTAGACGACATTCCACCGAGAGGGCCCAGAGTATATCTATCCGTCATCGGGATGGACAAATCCCACTGTTGATCCATATGCCTCAACTCATACTTTCCGGATACTTAATCCCACCTTTATAACCACCCATTTACGCAGTGGCGTTTGATGTAATCAAAGTACCTTTCCGGTATAAGTGATTTACATGATCTCATGGTCATAAGGACTAGGTAACTATGTATCGAAAGCTTATAGCAAATAACTTAATGACGTGATCTTATGCTACGCTTAATTGGGTGTGTCCATTACATCATTCATATAATGATATAACCTTGTCATTAATAACATCCAATGTTCATGATTATGAAACTAATCATCTATTAATCAACAAGCTAGTTAAGAGGCTTACTAGGGACTCTTTGTTTGTTTACATAACACACATGTATCAATGTTTCGGTTAATACAATTATAGCATGGTATATAAACATTTATCATAAACATAAAGATATATAATAACCACTTTTATTATTGCCTCTTGGGCATATCTCCAACCCCGCGGTATTCTTCATGGGCTTCGCCTATTCCTTCCTGGATTCACACCAGGGATGGTAAAGTCGAGTACCAATATGGTATACCCACTTCACCCGCTGATGTCTACGCACGCTTCTATTCCTGTAGACAGTGTTGGGCCTCCAAGAGCAGAGGTATGTAGAACAGCAGCAAGTTTCCCTTAAGTGAATCACCCAAGGTTTATCGAACTCAGGGAGGTAGAGGTCAGAGATATCCCTCTCAAGCAATCCTGCAATTAAGATACCAGAAGTCTCTTGTGTCCCCAACACACCTAATACACTTGTCAGATGTATAGGTGCACTAGTTCGGCGAAGAGATATTAAAACGCAGATGATATAGATGGTGGTAGACGGTAATTGCGATATGAAGTAAATATTGCAGGAAGTAAAGATGCAGTAAAATAATAAACAAGCGATGTTTGCAGTATTTGGAAACAAGGCCTAGGGATCATACTTTCACTAGTGGACACTCTCAACATTAATCACATAATAAATAAATAACTTCTCCTCACTTGTGCTACATTCACACTCTCTTGTTGGATAACAAACACCATTCATTGTGTAGGGCTACAAGAGCTCCCTCAAGCCGGAGTAAACAAGCTCCACAACATTCGGAATTCATATTTAAGTAACCTCTAGAGTGCATAATAGACCGTTGCAATTTAGACCGAGTACTAACATAGCATACACACTGTCACCTTTAAGCTATGAAAGGGGGAATAGATCACATCAATACTATCATAGTAATAGTTAACTCCATAATCTACAAGAGATTACAATCATAACCTACGCCAAGTACTACATGATGCACACACCGTCACCTTTACATCATGGAGGAGGAATAGACTACTTTAATAACATCACTAGAGTAGCACATAGATTAATAGTGATACAATGCTCATCATATGGATCTCAATCATGTAAGGAAGCTCATGAGATCATTGTATTGAAGTACATGGGAGAGAGATTAACCACATAGCTACCGGTAGAGCCCTCAGCCTCGGGAGAGAACTACTCCCTCCTCATCATGGGAGACAGCAACGGCGATGAAGATGACGGTGGTGTCGATGGAGATGACTCTGGGGGCAATTCCCCATTCCGGCGGCGTGCCGGAACAGAGATTCTGTCCCCCGAAACGGAGTTTCGCGATGGAGACGGCGTCCCTGGAGTCTTTCTGGAGTTTCGTCAATCGGTGTCGAGTTTTTAGGTCACGAGGGGTTATATAGGCGAAGAGGCGGAGTCGGAGGGGCCAGGGGGCTCCCTCCCCATAGGCTGGCGCGGCCAGGGGGCCACCCGCGCCGCCTTATGGTGTGGGCCCCCTGCTGCGCTTCCTCGTCTCCCCTTCGGACTTCTGGAACCTTCCGTGAATTATAAGATCGTGGGCTTTTGTTTCGTCCAATTCCGAGAATATTGCCCGAACAGCCTTTCTGGAACCAAAAACAGCAGAAAACAGGAACTGGCACTTCGGCATCTTGTTAATAGGTTAGTTCCGGAAAATGCATAAAATCATTATAAAGTGTAAGCAAAACATGTGCGTATTGTCATAAAACTAGCATGGAACATAAGAAATTATAGATACGTTTGAGACGTATCACCCGCCGCCTCCCACCGGTGTTGCCGCCCGCACTCCAGAAAGGATACCACCGAGCTACTACCGACCCGGACCCCGACATGCTTGGACACCTACAAGAATATAAATGGTAATGGACGGTACAAGACTTGTACACTACTGGTAGTCGATACTATCGCTTCATAGGCTGGTACTTTCACCCTGACTATTTGAAGCCTCTTGAAGATAAGAGGGTTGGTACTCTCGCCTCTGGCGTATTGATGTCTACGGGTGCTTCTATTCTTGTAGACAGTGTTGGGCCTCCAAGAGCAGAGGTTTGTAGAACAGCAGCAAGTTTCCCTTAAGTGGATCACCCAAGGTTTATCGAACTCAGGGAGGAAGAGGTCAAAGATATATCCCTCTCAAGCAACCCTGCAATCACGATACAAGAAGTCTCTTGTGTCCCCAACACACCAAATACACTTGTCAGATGTATAGGTGCACTAGTTCGGCGAAGAGATAGTGAAATACAAGTGGTATGAATGAATATGAGCAGTAGCACGGCGCCAGAAAAGTGCTTGCTGGCGTGCAGTTGATGGTAGTAATATTGCAGGAAGTAAAGATGCAGTAAAACAGTAAACAAGCGATGATTGCAGTATTTAGGAACAAGGCCTAGGGATCATACTTTCACTAGTGGACACTCTCAACATTGATCACATAACAGAATAAATAGATAGATGCTAGACTCTACACCCTCTTGTTGGATGATGAACACCACTAACTGTGTAGGATTACACGAACCCTCAATGCCGGAGTTAACAAGCTCCACAATATTCAATGTTCATATTTAAATAACCTTAGAGTGCATAACAGATCAACATAACCAAACCAAGTACTAACATAGCATGCACACTGTCACCTTCACACTACGAAAGGAGGAATAGATCACATCAATACTATCATAGCAATAGTTAACTTCATAATCTACAAGAGATCACAATCATAGCCTACGCCAAGTACTACACGATGCACACACTGTCACCATTACACCTTGCAGGAGGAATAAACTACTTTAATAACATCACTAGAGTAGCACACAGATAAATTGTGATACAAAACACATTGCAATCATAAAGGGATATAAATAAGCACTTCACTATGCCATTCATAACAGTGAATAAGTATTGTGTGAAATATAGCCTAAGAGACCCACACGGTGCACACACTGTCACCTTTACACACGTGGGACAAGGAGTCTCCGGAGATCACATAAGTAAAATCCACTTGACTAGCATAATGACATCTAGATTACAAGCATCATCATATGAATCTCAATCGTGTAAGGCAGCTCATGAGATTATTGTATTGAAGCACATAGGACAGAGATTAACCACATAGCTACCGGTACAGCCCCGAGCCTCGATGGAGAACTACTCCCTCCTCATGGGAGACAGCAGCGTTGATGAAGATGGCGGTGGTGTCGATGGAGAAGCCTTCCGGGGGCACTTCCCCGTCCCGGCGGCGTGCCGGAACAGAGACTCCTGCCCCCAAGATCTTGGCTTCGCGATGGCGGCGGCTCTGGAAGGTTTCTCGTACCGTGGCTTTTCCGTCTCGAAGATTTAGGTCAGGGACCTTTAAATAGGCGAAAAGGCGGAGTCGGAGGGCTGACGAGGCGACGACACAGTAGGGGGGCGCGGCCCAGGCCCTGGCCGCGCCGCCCTATCATCTGGGCCCACCAGGGCTCCCCTCTGGTGGCTCTCGGGTGTTCTGGAAGCTTCGTGGAAAAATAGGATGCTGGGCATTGATTTCGTCCGATTCCGAGAATATTTCCTTACTAGGATTTCTGGAACCAAAAACAGCAGAAAACAGCAACTGGCCCTTCGGCATCTCGTCAATAGGTTAGTTCCAGAAAACGCATAATAATGACATATAATGTGTATAAAACATGTATGTATCATCAATAAAGTAGCATGGAACATAAGAAATTATAGATACGTTTGAGACGTATCAAGCATCCCCAAGCTTAGTTCCTGCTCGTCCCGAGCAGGTAAACGACAACAAAGATAATTTCTGGAGTGACATGCCATCATAACCTTGATCATACTGTTGTAATCATATGTAATGAATGCAGCGATCAAGACAATGGTAATGACATGAGTAAACAAATGAATCACAAAGCAAAGACTTTTCATGAATAGTACTTTCAAGACAAGCATCAATAAGTCTTGCATAAGAGTTAGCTCGTAAAGCAATAATTCAAAGTAGAGGTATTGAAGCAACACAAAGGAAGATTAAGTTTCAGCGGTTGCTTTCAACTTATAACATGTATATCTCATGGATATTGTCAATGTAAAGTAATATAACAAGTGCAATATGCAAGTATGTAGGAATCAATGCACAGTTCACACAAGTGTTTGCTTCTTGAGGTGGAAAGAGATAGGTGAACTGACTCAACATAAAAGTAAAAGAAAGGCCCTTCACAGAGGGAAGCATTGATTGCTATATTTGTGCTAGAGCTTTGGTTTTGAAAACAAGAAACAATTTTGTCAACGGTAGTAATAAAGCATATGTGTTATGTAAATTATATCTTACAAGTTGCAAGCCTCATGCATAGTGTACTAATAGTGCCCGCACCTTGTCCTAATTAGCTTGGGTTAACACAGATTATCATTGCATAACATATGTTTCAACCAAGTGTCACAAAGGGGTACCTCTATGCCGCCTGTACAAGGGTCTAAGGAGAAGGTTCGCATTGGATTTCTCGCTTTTGATCATTCTCAACTTAGACACCCACACCGGGACAACATAGACAACAGATAATGGACTCCTCTTTTAATGCTTAAGCATTCAACAACAGTTAATATTCTCATAAGAGATTGAGGTTTATGTCCAAACTGAAACTTCCACCATGATTCATGGCTTTAGTTAGCGGCCCAATGTTCTTCTCTAACAGTATGCATACTCAAACCATTTGATTGTGAAAACCGCCCTTACTTCAGACAAGACGGACATGCATAGCAACTCACATGATATTCAACAAAGAGTAGTTGATGGCGTCCCCAGGAACATGGTTACCGCACAACAAACAACTTAATAAGAGATAAAGTGCATAAGTACATATTCAATACCACAATAGTTTTTAAGCTATTTGTCCCATGAGCTATATATTGCAAAGGTAAAGGATAGAAATTTTAAAGGTAGCACTCAAGCAATTTACTTTGGAATGGCGGAGAAATACCATGTAGTAGGTAGGTATGGTGGACACAAATGGCATAGTGGTTGGCTCAAGGATTTTGGATGCATGAGAAGTATTCCCTCTCGATACAAGGTTTAGGCTAGCAAGGTTATTTGAAACAAACACAAGGATGAACCGGTGTAGCAAAACTCACATAAAAGACATATTGTAAACATTATAAGACTCTACACCGTCTTCCTTGTTGTTCAAACTCAATACTAGAAATTATCTAGACTTTAGAGAGACCAATTATGCAAACCAAATTTTAGCAAGCTCTATGTATTTCTTCATTAATGGGTGCAAAGTATATGATGCAAGAGCTTAAACATGAGCACAACAATTTCCAAGTATCAAATTATGCAAGACATTTTATCAATTACTACATGTAGCATTTTCTGTTTCCAACCATATAACAATTAACGAAGCAGTTTCAACCTTCGCCATGAACATTAAAAGCTAAGAACACATGTGTTCATATGAACCAGCGGAGCGTGTCTCTCTCCCACACAAGTATTTATTCAAACAAAAATAAAAACAAAAACAAACAGACGCTCCAAGTAAAGTACATAAGATGTGACCGAATAAAAATATAGTTTCAAGAGAAGAAACCTGATAATTTGTCGATGAAGAAGGGGATGCCTTGGGCATCCCCAAGCTTAGACGCTTGGGTCTTCTTGAAATATGTAGGGATTAACCACGGGGGCATCCCCAAGCTTTGACTCTTCACTCTTCTTGATCATAGTATATCATCCTCCTCTCTTGACCCTTGAAAACTTCCTCCACACCAAACTCAAAACAAACTCATTAGAGGGTTAGTGCATAATCAAAAATTCACATGTTCAGAGGTGACACAATCATTCTTAACACTTCTGTACATTGCCCAAAGCTACTGGAAGTCAATGGAACAAAGAAATCCATCCAACACAGCGAAAGAGGCAATGCGAAATAAAAGGCAGAATCTGTCAAAACAGAACAGTCCGTAAAGACGAATTTTAAAGTGGCACCAGACTTGCTCAGATGAAAATGCCCAAATTGAATGAAAGTTGCGTACATATCTGAGGATCACGCACGTAAATTGGCAGATTTTTCTGAGTTACCTACAGATAATTCTGCCCAGATTCGTGACAGACAGAAATCTGTTTCTGCGCAGTAATCCAAATCTAGTATTGACTTTACTATCAAAGACTTTACTTGGCACAACAATGCAATAAAATAAAGATAAGAAGAGGTTGCTACAGTAGTAACAACTTCCAAGACTCAAATATAAAACAAAAGTACTGTAGTAAAATAAACACATGGGTTATCTCCCAAGAAGTTCTTTCTTTATAGCCATTAAGATGGGCTCGGCAATTTTAATGATGCACTCGCAAGAAATAGTAGTTGAAGCAAAAGAGAGCATCAAGAAACAAATTCAAAACACATTTAAGTCTAACATGCTTCATATGCATAGGAATCTTGTAAATAAACAAGTTCATGAAGAGCAAAGTAACAAGCATAGGAAGATAAAACCAGTGTAACTTCAAAAATTTCAGCATATAGAGAGGTGTTTTAGTAACATGAAAATTTCTACAACCATATTTTCCTCTCTCATAATAACTTTCAGAGGCATCATGAACAAACTCAACCATATAAGTATCAAATGAAACATTCTTATCATGAGCTATATGCATAAAATTATTACTCTCCACATAAGCATAATCAATTTTATTAGTTGTAGTGGGAGCAAATTCAACAAAGTAGCTATCATTATTATTCTCATCAAGTGTAGGAGGCATAGTATAATCATAATTAAACTTATCCTCCATAGTAGGCGGCACCAAAAGACCACTATCATTATAATCATCATAAATAGGAGGCATATCATAATCAACATAAACTTTCTCCTCAATACCCGGAGGACTAAAGAGATCATTTTCATCAAAACCGACCTCCCCAAGCTTAAATTCTTCCATAGCATTAGCAACAATGGTGTTCAAAGCATTCATACTAATAACATTCCCATTAGCATGCATAAGTTCCATGGGTTTTTTAATTTTCTCTTCAAACACATCATGTCCTAATTCAAGATAAAGTTCATAAAGATCTCTCATTTTGTTGTTGTCTTCCATTAAGCCTTACTAGTAAAAATAAAAACAAGAAACAAAAAGATGCAATTGCAGGATCTAAAGGAAATAGCTTCGAGCACTTACAAAGGCAACAGAAAAGTACTTAGTTACCTGGGACCGGAGTGTGAGTGCCTTTTACCTTTCCTCCCCGGCAACGGCGCCAGAAAAGTGCTTGATGTCTACGGGTGCTTCTATTCTTGTAGACAGTGTTGGGCCTCCAAGAGCAGAGGTTTGTAGAATAGCAGCAAGTTTCCCTTAAGTGGATCACCCAAGGTTTATCGAACTCAGGTAGGAAGAGGTCAAAGATATCCCTCTCAAGCAACCCTGCAATCACGATACAAGAAGTCTCTTGTGTCCCCAACACACCAAATACACTTGTCAGATGTATAGGTGCACTAGTTCGGCGAAGAGATAGTGAAATACAAGTGGTATGAATGAATATGAGCAGTAGCACGGCGCCAGAAAAGTGCTTGCTGGCGTGCAGTTGATGGTAGTAATATTGCAGAAAGTAAAGATGCAGTAAAACAGTAAACAAGCGATGATTGCAGTATTTAGGAACAAGGCCTAGGGATCATACTTTCACTAGTGGACACTCTCAACATTGATCACATAACAGAATAAATAGATAGATGCTAGACTCTACACCCTCTTGTTGGATGATGAACACCACTAACTGTGTAGGATTACACGAACCCTCAATGCCGGAGTTAACAAGCTCCACAATATTCAATGTTCATATTTAAATAACCTTAGAGTGCATAACAGATCAACATAACCAAACCAAGTACTAACATAGCATGCACACTGTCACCTTCACACTACGAAAGGAGGAATAGATCACATCAATACTATCATTGCAATAGTTAACTTCATAATCTACAAGAGATCACAATCATAGCCTACGCCAAGTACTACACGATGCACACACTGTCACCATTACACCGTGCAGGAGGAATAAACTACTTTAATAACATCACTAGAGTAGCACACAGATAAATTGTGATACAAAACACATTGCAATCATAAAGGGATATAAATAAGCACTTCACTATGCCATTCATAACAGTGAATAAGTATTCTGTGAAATATAGCCTAAGAGACCCACACGGTGCACACACTGTCACCTTTACACACGTGGGACAAGGAGTCTCCGGAGATCACATAAGTAAAATCCACTTGACTAGCATAATGACATCTAGATTACAAGCATCATCATATGAATCTCAATCATGTAAGGCAGCTCATGAGATTATTGTATTGAAGCACATAGGAGAGAGATTAACCACATAGCTACCGGTACAGCCCCGAGCCTCGATGGAGAACTACTCCCTCCTCATGGGAGACAGCAGCGTTGATGAAGATGGCGGTGGTGTCGATGGAGAAGCCTTCCGGGGGCACTTCCCCGTCCCGGCGGCGTGCCGGAACAGAGACTCCTGCCCCCAAGATCTTGGCTTCGCGATGGCGGCGGCTCTGGAAGGTTTCTCGTACCGTGGCTTTTCCGTCTCGAAGATTTAGGTCAGGGACCTTTAAATAGGCGAAGAGGCGGAGTCGGAGGGCTGACGAGGCGACGACACAGTAGGGGGGCGCGGCCCAGGCCCTGGCCGCGCCGCCCTATCATCTGGGCCCACCAGGGCTCCCCTCTGGTGGCTCTCGGGTGTTCTGGAAGCTTCGTGGAAAAATAGGATGCTGGGCATTGATTTCGTCCGATTCCAAGAATATTTCCTTACTAGGATTTCTGGAACCAAAAACAGCAGAAAACAGCAACTGGCCCTTCGGCATCTCGTCAATAGGTTAGTTCCGGAAAACGCATAATAATGACATATAATGTGTATAAAACATGTAGGTATCATCAATAAAGTAGCATGGAACATAAGAAATTATAGATACGTTTGAGACGTATCACGTATATGTTTGCATAATTAATCCATTGGCATGTAATCCTTATCCATAACTTACCCCTCCGCTCCTAGCACTATAAGTATCTCTTTGTGTCTCATATCTAACATTAGACTATGATTGAGATAATAACTTGTGCTTGGACTCAATGCTCCTACGTTTCCCCCTAGCGTTCTAACCCTAGGGTTTTTGTCCTCCGGCGATGGTACACCGCCGAGAGTCGATCCTACCTCTATGAAGAAGGATGTGGTGGAGGATCTCTTGGGTAGATTGAATCTACATGAAGAGGAAGCAGAGGATTTCGTCTAGGAGGATGAAGTTACGGATCTGAAGGAAAAAAAGCGAGGTGGCTTGCGATCGTGAAGGTACACACGCCGAGAGGGTTTATCCCTACTGCTCCATACGCAGACATGTGATCAGCATATAATCCAACAAAGGATGTTGCTAGGAGGAAGATTGAAGACAATCTATTTACCATCTAGTTTGGTTGTCTTGGCGATTGGAATAAGGAAGGCTTCTTGGGCCTTGGTTGTTTAGAAACAACTATGCTTTGTTGATGGAGGAGTATGACAGTTTTCCACAACCCTAGATCAATTATTCTTTACAAACTTGCGGTGTCGGTGCGAGTCATGCATCTACTAGACAACTACCCGAAGGAATGAGTGATCAAAGGTATGTGCAGGACGGTCGGCGAGGTTAAATAAGTTCAGATTAAATTACTAGCTTGTTTCATGGGTGAGCTCTCTAGGGATAGAGTCAAGATTGACGTGAATAAAAAGTTGTATCGTTTTTCTTCGATCATAAATGATGGGAAGAAACAATGGTATCAACTGAGATATGAAAAGCTCCCAGTATTCTGTGGAGTTTATGGCATGTTTAGACACTGGTATCAAGAGTGTGGTGCACGTGATCATGATAAATTAGAACTAGAATGGGGGATTTTACTCTAGCTAGTTGAGGAAGAGGACGCGGATGTGGAGGTGCAGGTAGAGGATCAAGCGGAGGTAGAGGTCCTCCGATGAGTAGGGGCAGAGGCCGTGGATTCCCAGGGCTTGATAATCCATTGTATGAAAGAAATAATGGGCAGGTTAATCAACCAACTAAAGACGAATATATGACCAACAGATAGAATCTGAGGAAGAAGCTTACCTTTGGAATCAAAACATGTCAGGGAGAAGGGAACGAGTTTCCATAGTCAAGAGTTGCAGGCTTGGTGCAGTCGCTCAAGCATGTTGTAATAGATGAGAACCTGAGTGCTATTAATGGTACACCAGGTAAGTTTCACCCCCCTAAAAGGCATAGGAAGGAAGATGACGTTCAAAACCTTCTAATATCGGTGACCTGTTTGACGGAGGTCGACTAGATGCAATGAAACCCTTGAGCTACAAAGTCTAGGGCCTTCAAAAGGCAATGGATGTGACGGTGATTGCTGACATTCAGAAACACCACGACCCAGATGTGGTGTTCCTTATGGAAACCCATCTCGATGAGGGGCCTACAGATTGTCTTAAGCGTAGATTGATGAAGGATCACAAGGAGGTGGTAAAGAGTGATGGACGTAAAGTTGTTTGCTTCTTCTATGGAAAAAAGAGGTGATGTTGTCAGTGAGGTACAAGACTAGAAATTATATTCATATTCGGCGGGCATGTGGCGACGAGCAGTCCGCATAGATCTGGGCAGGGCCAACATGTACCACACGACACGACCGGCCCCACATGCCAGCGACACAAAACCCAACACTGTTCATCCCAAGCCCTGAGAAGGAAGGGTTTGCAACAGGATTACATATTGTAACTAATTTCCATTGGTGTGGGTTAGGATAATATATGGTGTTTTATTGGTTTTAATGGGGAACCAAGATAGGCTGAGAAGTATTTATCCTTGCAACGTCTGAGAGAGCACAAGAATATTTCTTCAATGCCTTAACTTATAGCTGGTGATTTGAATGAAATTTTATATCTATTTGAAAAAGAAGGGGCTAATCCGAGACCAAACCAGTTCATGCAATATTTCAGGGATACTTGGACTGACTGTAATTTGAATGATCTGGGTTATATTGGAGACAAGTGTACATGACATATAGCTAGGATCGAGAGAGGCTAGATCAATGTCTAGCATCTGATAATTGGATTATTAAATTTTACAACCGTGGTGTAGCATTCGGATTATGGAAGATCATACCACAAACTTATTCTAACTACCTTTGGGAATGAACCGTCGCAGGAAAATATTACTAGCCCGACAATGTTGAGATTCGAAGCCCATTGAGTAAAAGAGGCTGAATTCCATGATGTGGTGGCTAGTGTATGGGAGGCCTCGGCCCATGAATATCAAACTAATGGTCTGACGGGAAGGCTTGCTCTAGTTTATGATCGACTTCATCGCTAGGATTGAACTGCGTTGAAGGGGTCGAAATGGAAAATTAAAAATGTGAAGAGGGCATTGGAAGAGGTTAGTAGAAGTGAACTATCACAAGAAAATAGTGCTCGAGAGTAGGAGCTAACCAAGTTTCTTTCATAAATTTGGTTCAGCTAGAAGATTGAGGACTAGAATCAAGCGCCTTAAGGATGACGATCAACATTGGTAGCAAGGTTCTGGTTATCTTAATCCTATGATCTCGCAATACTTTGCTTGCCTGTTTACCACTGAAGCTCAAGAACCGGATCCAAATTTAATAGAGAAAGTTACACCGAGAGTGACTTCTGCTATGAATGATGAACGTATTTATGAAACCATACTCAGCGAAAGATGTTAAACACGCTTTATTCTCTATTGGTGATATGAAGGCTCCAGGGACAGATGGCTTGCATGCTTTATTTTTTCAAAAAAATGTTGCCACATCCTAGGAGATGTTCTTACTGGAGAAGTCTTGATAGCTATTAATATGAAAGTTATTCCAGAACGATGGAATGATACAATAATTGTTCTTATTCTGAAAGTTGTTTCCCAGAGAGATAACACAATATAGGAATGTTAGCTTGTTCAACGTTTTGTACAAGGTTCTTTAAAAGATGATTACATTCCGGTTAAAGAAACTCTTGATGAAATGAGGCTCTCAAGTTCAAAGTGCTTTTGTTCCTGGCAGATTAATCACTGATAGTATCTTATTGGCATATGAGAGTATGCATACAATTAATAATGAGAGGATTGGGAAGGAACGTTATTGTGGTGTAAAGTTAGATATGCACAAAGAATATGATCATGCGAAATGGGTTTTCTTGGAATGTATGATGGTCCGACTTGGATTTCATTGCAACGTGGTTGATATCCCGATTTGGCTCATGAAGAGGAGGTTTATGGCCTTGAAGGTATTCGGGTGTGTATAAATGCACCATCCGTTTCTTATTTATCATTTGCTGATGGTTCCCTAATATTGATGAAGTTAAATTTGATTAATGCAACCTCATTTAGAATAGTTTTAGATCAATACTATACAAGCATAGGGAAAATGGTGGGTGACGCAAAATGTAGCATATATTTTTAACCCAAATGTGGATGTACAAATTAAAGCTCGGATTTGTAAGGAACTGAATATTATGGCGGGGAGCATTTCTGATAACTATCTTGGTCTTGCTTCCATGGTAGGACTTGACCGTATGGACAATTTTGTTTACTTATTGGAGTGCATTATTGATCGATTCAAGGGGTGGAAGAGAAGCTTCTATCTTTAGGTGGCAAAGAAATCTTATTGAAGGCCATAATATATTCAGTCTATTCCTAGTTTTTCTCGGGGGGTTTTGAAACTTCCCAAGTAACTTTGTAAGTAGATTAATGATGCAATATTTATTTTCTGATGGAGAGATTCTGGGGAGCAAAGGAAGATGGACTGGTTTGCATGGTGGAGAATGTGTATCCCAAAGAGTATGGGAGGTATAGGGTTTCGTGATCTTGCGATGACGTTGGCTAAGCAAACTTGGAGATTGCTCCATAATCCAGATTCTTTATGTGCCCAAGTACTAAGGGATAAGTATTACCATGATGGAAATATTTTGAAGTCATGACCTAAAAAGGATCATCTTTCACATGGAAAAGCATTGTAGAGGTCCTAAAACTTCAAAACATGGTCATATTTGGCGTGTGGGATCAGGTACAAGCATGAATATTTGGGAAGATCACTGGATTCTGAACATCCCGACAAGCAAGGTTATGACAATTGGGGGTCAAATATTATATGTGGATGAATTTGTTAATCCATATACCAGTACTTGGGATCATAGCTTGATAAGAGGGCTTTTGCTACCATTGGATGCGGAAAGAATTATGAGAATTCCTTTAAGTGAAGACCTTACAAATGACTTTGTTGCATGTCATAGGAACAAAGCTCATTGCTTTACTGTCTGCTCTGCTTACTATGTATAATGGGGAGCATAAAAAAGTGGAGAGAGGAGATGGGAAGGGCTACTCTAAAGCTAACCCAGTTTGGGATATCTTATGGAAGCTACAAATTCCAAATAAAGTGAAGATCTTCTTCTGGAAAGCTTTGCATGGCGGTCCCAAAATTGGCAGTTCTCGTTGCTCGACATATCAAAGTTCACCCTCAAAGTACAATATGTCAATTGGCACGAAAGGATATAAAATAACTGATATTTGATTGTCCTAGAGCTCGTGGGATATGGAGCAACATGGTTCTTCTGAATTTCATTAAGGAAACCATTGTTAGAGGCAGACCATATCGGTAGTGCTAGAACATATTCTGTGTGATAGAAAGAAGAAATCTCCGGTTCTTAATCATATCTTGGTCTAAAGGAATATGTCGATGTTTCATGCTGGTACATTTGGTGGCAGCGGAGAGAATCAGTAATAGGGAATTTGGTGGCTACATTTGCAAGTACTGCGTTTTCCATTAACGCATTGACAGCAAATTTCGGAGCAGTCAAGTATAATTCAAAGGATAAGGATTTAAGATGGATGAAGCCAAAGGTTGGTTCTTATAAGTTAAACATGGATTCCTCTTTCCACTCTTATGGAACTAGGGCGATGGGTGTCGTTCTTCATAACTGAAAGGACACGGATGTCGCCTAGAGGAGGGTGAATAGGCAGTTTAAATTTTTTACGAGATGGGCTTAACAAATGCAGAATAAAACTAGTGTTTACTTTGTCAAGCCCAAAGCCTATATACTATGGTTCACCTATGTGCACCAACAACTTACGCTAAGCAATACAAGCAACTATGTGATAGCAAGATATATAACTTCAAGCACGATGGCTATCACAAAGTAAAATGCATAAGTAAAAAAGCTCGGGTATAGAGATATCCGAGGCACGCGGGAGACGAAGATTTATCCCGAAGTTCACATTCTTGCGAGTGCTAATCTCCGTTGGAGAGGTGCGGTGGCTCAGTGCTCCCGGACACCACAAGAGGCCTCACCATGAGGTGTGGTTGCTCGATGCACACCAACGCCACAAAGGCCTCACCCCAAGATGTGGTAGTCACACCACACACCGAGTGCCACGAAGGCGCCTCACCTTATTCTCCGGTGACCCCCGCCACAAAGGCCTAGGTCACGGTTCCACAAAGAGATTTCCTTTGAGGCGGAAACCGGGCCTTACACAAAGCTTGGGGCACGCATCCACAACTTAATTGGAGGCTCCCAAGAAATCGCCACAAGGCCTCAAATCCGTCTGGGGTTCCAAGAACCCAAGAGTAACAAGCTCCTCACTTTCACTTCCACGAATCACCATGGAAAGTTTAAATTGATGCACCAAATGCAATGGAAAATCCTTCACTCCCAAATTCCACCAAAGCTACAAAAGCTTGTGGGGGAATAAGAGAGGAAGAACAAAGGAAATCCACAAAGAACTCCAAGTTTCTCCAAGATCTAGATCTTGGTGGTTCCTCTCACAAAGAGAGGGATTTGATTGGTGAAGATGTAGATCTAGATCTCCTCTATTTTTTCTCTCAAATGGATGCAAGATTCATTAGAGGGAGAGGGAGATAGCAAGCTCAAAGATGCTCAACAATGGGGGCAAAAACGAGCTCTAAAGTTGGGAACCTTTGGGGAATAAGACCCCTTAAATAGGTTCCAAAATATCTGACCGTTATGGTCAAAACATGCCTTACCAGCAGTGCCGGGGTTCTCCCGGCGGCAGTGCCGGTGTCCCTGAGAAAACTCAGACACCCGATACGAAAACCTTAAGAACTCTTGCGTCCGGACTTCGATTTCGATGATCTTAGGCTCATTGAAATCGCAACAACAAGCTATACAATAATATGCATATAAACATCATAGTCCAGCAATGGAGGATAGAAACAAATGAATAAAGTTTTTACCTATCTATAAAAGACAAATCGGTAAAACCTCCAATATGGAAAATGCAACAACTTAAGTTAGAAAACTCGGATTTAGGTGAAACAAATTTTCCTGTAAAGAGGATGACAAGGGATACCCCAAAAAGAGTGAAAAACTTAAGAACAAGTGGGTTAGATTTTTATATGGATTTTAGAGTGAAACCTCTCAATACGAGAAACCGAGAAAAACTCAAATATCGAAAATGCAACAAGTGATTCATGCGGAATCCATTTTCGATGATCTAGAGTTTGCTATGGAAATAACCACAAGCTCTAAATCACCACATGGATAAGATCCAAATAACAACCAGCAAAGATGATGCAAGGATGCAAAGTTTGAGCTCTCCGAATGATACGATCGATTTACTCACTCGAGATCCCTCTTGATAGTACGTCAACTAAACTATAAACCGGTCTCCAACTACACCATGATACCGGTAGGAAAGAAACCCTATCAAGATAAACCTTAACCTTGCGCATTCCACTTGAGCTCGATGATGACAATCTTGACCGTAATAAGATGGAACACATTTCTTAACTGTGCTTGCTTGACGAAGTCTTGTGGATTGCTCCCCCATAATCCACCATGGGAGAGGTTCTTCTTCAACACATCTTCACATATCCATGATCACCATATGGATGGCAAGCTTTAAGCATATGATCTCTTCGAGTTCTCTTATCTTGAACTTGCACATCATTTCTTCATTCTTCATCATGTTGATGTCTAGAAGTTAAACTTGAGGGCTCACTTCATCTTCATCTTCAAGACATTCTTGACACTTTATATTCTTCATCAATTTGTTCTTATTGCAACCTTGAAGCCAACCTATGGTTCAAGCCTCGCCTATGGACAACTCCTACAAATATAACTTAATGCAAACATTAGTCCAGAGGGATTGTCATCAATTATCAAAACCACACATGGGGGCTCCATGCACTTTCAATCTCCCCCATTTTGGTAATTGATGATAATCTCTTTGAGAGGGTTTATATGTGGAATTTAAGTAACAAACAAGGTGAATAGATAGAGCAAACTCCCCCATAATATATGCACGTGTGAATGAACTTGAATTTCATTGAATACATTGGCATTCAAAACCTAGCAGAGTTTCCTCTAAATATTCAACTATGCAAATCAACAAGATGCAATGCAAGAAACACATAAGATTAAGAACAAACAAAGACATAACAAAATTCCCTTAAACCCTCCAAACTTCTCCCCCATTGGCACAAATTGCCGAAATGGGTGAAACTTTTTGAAGGCCAGTATAGCGAGAGTTCCTCCATACCATGTGCATTTCACATAATTTGAGTGGAATCGAATGCACGTATCCAATGACGAATATTCGGAAGAAATCACACTATAGAGAGGATCAAAGATTGCAAAAAGATAACAAAGTCAAGAAGATTCAACAAATAAAGCAAGCAACCAAATGAACCACAAAGAAGATACCAAAAGAAAGATAGAATTATGATAAGATTAAGAAGATTGCTCTAAATAATATGAGGAAGCTCCACAAGGTTTGTGCACAAAACTAGACACTTTGCATTGGAGTATAAAGTGCACAAACATGGAATCATCACTCTCATAATATCATTCAAAACAAAAGATGCCAAGTAAATTAAACTCTAATGATCAGCACAAAATAGTGCTTTAAATAAAATAAGAAAGCTCTCCAAGGTATATGCATAAATTAACATGTTGCATTTGAATACAATATGCATAACATGGAATCCTCACTCCCTCATTACTATTAAAAACACAAACATTTACAATAGATCATAGATAGAAAATTAGGCTTAACGCTTGCAACAAACAAATGGTTGAGAAATAAGTAAGAGCCACCATAATAAAAGGCTCAACCAAGAGGATATGTGAAAGGCATGACAAATCATATTATGAGACTATTACAAGGATGAGCAAATAGCATCATCATAGTATTCAATGAATTATATTACTTAGAATGACCAATCAACACACAATAAATAAATAAGATATCAAATGGAGATGTATCATTTCTTATGTGTATAAATTTCTCTAAGTGGACAAAATCACGAAGATGTTTATCCACAAAGAAACATGTACACACAAAATAGGGGATGAAGCCCGGTGATCACATGTATACGTGAGCACGCGGTTCCTACTCGACATGTGTCTCATGTGTATTTTGCAAAATTCATCAAAATTCATGTCTGATAATTTTTCTAACAACTAGATTACATAACAAAACTATATCTCAAAATATTTTAAAATTTAAGTTTTCTTCGAAACTAAAAAGGTGATCCACGGGGAAGGGGTGGCGATGCGCCACAGGTAAGTGGGGATCAAAATTGCCACCCCAACCCACATATACCCGTGGTGCACCACAAATATACCCGTGGCACGCTAATATGAGGTGTGTCATGGCTAGTAGTGGCCACCCTGCTAGCCCAACCTAGGAGTACTCGTGGCGCACCAGTTTTAATGGTGCGCCATGGGCAAATTATAGTCCATGACGCACCAGCCACCATTTCCGTGTGCCATAGGTAAGCAACATACATATAGCTCTTTTTCTATTAGTTTGATTGTGTGGATGTTATCATATAGTGTGTCTTTTGATTGACGTTTCGTGCTTGTAATGGCTTGAATTGTTTTACTACATTCGTCTAAAAATAGGTGTCTCAATTTTATTTAGATACGAATATATTTTAGTTAGGGATACATTTATATCTAGATAAAGTTAAAACACCTAGATTTAGACGGAGGGAGTATATGCTAGAATTTTGGTGGAAGTAGATCTTCGCCCCATAGCGTAGAGGAGATCCAGCACTTACTGGAAAGGGGTAGACCGGGTAGACAAACATTTTCTTATTGGTGTCACAATCTCTTTCTTTTTCATTTACCTCCGATGTTGTAGTGAACAATATATTTTCGCTATGCATTTAATGGAGATGGGTTAGCCCGGTTAGACAAACCTCTCTATCGAAATATCTCGTGACGAGCTAGTCGTTGCTGCTTCCGACAATCCAACAAAATGTATGGTATGTTTGTTAAGTGGAAGACACCAATATTTTATAAATTACACATGAAGAAACTGACCAAATCATCTTCAAAAAAATGTGCATTTAAGCAAGGATTGCCTATCATTGGCCAGAAAAAGGTTTAGGAATGAATTTACCAAACCGGCCGCAACTTCAGGAACTGGGGAGCGGTGCTGGACGTGTGAAGGAGTTGGAGGACATACTACGTAGATGTGGAATTTCCATTTGAAACATAAAAGATGCAACTAGGGGATGAGGTAGGAGAAAGCGCAACAAGATCGAGGCGTCGGCCCCATATGCTCATCATCATTTTGATGCACCTTTTGGTCATGAAGTAATGGCAAATATACTCCGCATAGACAAGCCCAATGCTTATTAGCATACAGAAAAGGGCACATGTACAATTTAGGAATTTTGCATGGCTTACTACACTGATCACTTCATAATGATGATTCTCTCACAATGTTCATCCAAATGATCCTCTCGCCACCTAGATCCTAGAAGATCTGTGCCACCTAGATCCCAGTAGATCCTCTCGTGCTGACGCGACTTCTGCCGGCCTCGTGGTCGTTCGTGTTTGGCTCGAACTCGTGCTTCGAGGCCATGGCGGCGGAAGCTCGAGCATGCATGGGGAGTGGGAGTGGGGGCTGGACTGAATAGGGACAGTCCGGCTCCTAGTCCACATTTATTGAGACTCGCGGGAGCCGACAAGTGGGAAATCACAACAACATACGTGGGAAATGGCAAGCTCATAGACAAATGAGTGGCAAATGTATAGAGAGGCTCAGTGCTTATATACAGAAAGGGGCACATGTTCAATTTGGGAAATGTTCATGGCTTACTACTACACAGATCACTTCATAATGATAATTCTCTCATAATGCTCACCTAAATGGGCTCTCAGAATAGTTAGTAGCCCACTCTAAGGTTCTTCCTAGTTAACCTATAATTCTCCCATTGTTGCCTGACTAGTTGATCTTCATGAATTTTCTGTGCAACAGCTGCACCATGTCGCCTGCGTTCTCGGGGTCGAACTGGCACCGGTAGAAGCTGCACGCAAAAGCAAAACCATTGATGGTGACAAAAGTTCAGAGAGTACATTGCCAACATTTCAGTTGTGAAGAAAACAGGGGGAAAGCTTCAGACGCACCTTCCGTTGGTGCCGATGATGAGAATGGTGTTGTTATTTTTCGGCTCGAACGCCACCGAGTACTTGACGCCTTCGGGGAGCCGGAACTGAGCCAGCGACCACTCCGAACTGAAGTAGCTCGGCAAGTAGCCTGCACAACAAAATGTCGCATGTAGTAGAAAACATCTTAAATTGGCAGATTTTCAGAAACAAGATTGGCATCGGTTGAGCGTCGTCAGTCATGTACCTTTCAAGAATGATAGTGATGAACCCTTGCTAGCTTTTGCGCCGGGGAGAGATGCCGACGCAGGCAGAGATTCCGCCGGCGGTGCCGCCGCTGGAGCAGCTTGGCCGCCTTCCTCTGGTGCATTCAGTTTTTGTTCAGCCCCAGATTGTGGCGTAGTAGAGCTGGCCAGGTCTGCTGAGTCGGCGACCCTGAAGACGTGCACCGTTGCCTTGTCGCTGGACACGGCGAGCCATTTGGAGTCCGGGGAGAAGACGATGCAGTGGATGTCTGCTCTGTCCGTGCCTCTCCTGAGCTGCAACAAGTAAAAAAAAACGATTGAAGATAGTATTTCACATAGTGCAAAGGACGCAAAACTAGACCTTAAATTCAGTTTCATAGTGTGCAAACCGTAACCGATTAAGCGCATGTACCGTTGTCAGGAACAAAAAACATTGAATTGAGGAGCTCCCCGTGTACAAATTTCGTAGTAGTTGGTTATTATTTCAACTGCTTGGCGGTGATCTAGCTAAACGCGCGCGGCACCTACCTCTCCGATCAGCCTACCGTCAGTGGTGCGAAACACGCGCACGATGGTTCCCCTGACGCTAGCCGTGGCGACGAGCCTCCCGTCCGGCGACATGGCCACCGCATTGATGCGCGAGGCATGGGCGGCGCGTATGACCAGGGGCACGAACTCCCCCGCCACCCACCTCTCCACGCGCAGCTCACCGAGCTCAGCACCAGGGCACGCGAACGCGAACGGCGCGCCGCCGCCGGGCTCTGTCGGCCCCGACGACGTCACGGCGCAGATGCCGTGCGGATTGTCCACCGTATCGACGGCGCGCATCATCCCGTGATTCTTGTCCCGTCCTGGAGCCGCGCCAATCTGCCCCGGACCGAACACGCACAGCCGCCTGTCATAGACCACGGCGGTCCAGTCGCGGTGGACGCGCACGGCGCGCACGTCGCCGCCGGTCTGCATCTGCTTCTCGTCGTACTGCCAGTGGTAGTTCAGGAAGCCCGGCTTCCAGCGCCTCGCGAAGGAGCTGGTGTTGGTGGTAGAGTAGCAAACGATGGCGCAGGTCGACTCGTTCCGGGCGAGCATGTCGCCGGCGGCGGAGACGATGGTCCTCGTGGGGGTTTTCTCCTGGTAGAGGCCCCGTAGCTGGAAGGTGTCGCAGCAGATCCACTGGGCAGCCGAGGGGCCGGCGATGACGATGCAGGACCCGTCGGAGCTGAAGGAGAGGTGGGTGAGAGGAGATGGCGGAGGAGGGGTAGGTCTGATCCTTTCCCCGGCATCGCCAGAGGCCATGGAGCCAGGGTTTCTAGGGAGGTTTTCCATAGTGGACGTCATACATGGCAACTAACCTAGGAGATTAGGTTTTATACTACTGCGGTTTAACCCGCAAATATTGTTATCCCAAAAATTTCAAAAGTACATATATTCCTGTAACGGAAAACAGCAACAAGAAATACTTTAAACGTAACGAACCTCTTGTAGCTTGGAACCGTCATCGGCGCTGAAGATGCGCACGAGCGTGCCCTTGCTGCCGGCGGTGGCGAGCAGTCGGCCGTCGGGGGACAGCGCGATGCACGCGACGCTGGAATCGTGCGCGTGCACGTCGACGGTGTCGGGACAGCCGCTCCGGCACACCTGCACGGCGCCCTTCTCCTCCCGCGGCAGCGCGTACACGAGCGTCTTCTGGTCGGTCGCCAGCGCGCACAGCCCCAGCGGGTTAGGCCCCGTCGTCCTCTCCTCCTTATCCTGGGGATCTCCGTCGCCGTTGACAACCAGCACCGCCTTCTTCTCGCCGGCGACGAGCATGTGGTCACCGAGAAGGCGGAGCCCGCCCACGGCGCCGAGGCCGGGGGTATCCAGCGTCTTCGTGGCCACCGAAGTCTGTCTCTGTTTCTGTCCGCGACGCCGTTGACAACCAGCGCCGTCGCCTTCTTCGCGTCGCCACTCCATAAAGCGGACCCCGTATACGTCGGCGGCGCCGTCGGTGTCGTTCGGGCTCCGGATCACGGCGGCCAGGTTGGACTCCGTGAGCAGCTCGGCGCAGGTCACCTCGTCGCCGGTGCCGTTGCGTCTGTAGAAGACGAGCTCGACCAACTTGTCGCAGGAGAAGACGCGCAGCCCGCTGCTCGTGCACGCGACGAGGTGGGAGGCGTCGCTGCTGAAGGCGACGTGGGCAAGCTGACCTTTGGTGGCCACCGTCGCGGAGAGGGACGCCATGGTCGTCGATCCAAGTATGGAAAGCTGTACTCGATCGACGCGCGCGTCCCGGCCGTGTGATATAAATCGCACGGGCAAGTTCGTAACCGTGTCCAACCTGGACATGCATGCTCGCATGTTTGGAATCGGCCGGGTCGGTGACGAACCAGACTCCGCCTCGGCACCGGCCGATGGCCGTGCTGCTCCTGTCCTGTTGGTGCCGTCATGTACGTACGTGGGCCACCAACAGCTTCTATGGCTACCGGCGGGCCCAACATCTAAATGGTGGGTGTACATATACAGCCCATCAAATATCACAATTTCCAAGTTTTTCCATATTTTTGGATGGATGCATATTGTGGGAAACCCTAAATGTGGTCCGAGCTATATGGTTCCTTTTTTAAAATTCAAATTCGTGATTTTAAAGTTTCAGAATATTCCGAAAAATACTATATGTGATAGAATACAATGATGTACTCTATCAATGTTCAAAATCTTAGGATGAAATACATTGTGACAAATGTTGGAGGTTTTAAAATCTGTACTATTCACTACTTCGAGTATATCTACAATAGTCTGAATTTTGCACAGTCTAAAATACGAGTCCTTAATTTTTTTTTTTGCATAGTGTTAGAGTACATGTACATCATTGTCTACCTCTAGAATGTTTTTCACATTTTTTTTGAAAATATGAAATGCCACTTTCGAATTTTTGGAAAAATGGGTTTCATGTAGCCCGAGCTCCAAGATGACACACTCTGAATGTTGTTCTATTTGTTAATTATAAATTTATACCTAGCGTAAGCTTATGACGAAAAGAAAGGGTGCACATTTGTACACCAATCTCCTTAGTTGGCTGGACCCATGATTGTGGCTAAACCCTAAACCTCAATCAACGTTACTCACACAAAAGCAGAAACATATTAGGTAATAAACGGTCCTTCTATTTTATTTTACCTAATTGTGTGCGTTATGGATCTCTCGATAACTAACCTTATAGAGGCCCGCGGGAAAAAAAACTAACAGCCGAGTGGGCCGAACTATATAGGGTAGAATTGTGCGCTCCATGTCAAGGGTCCCACCGCACCTTCCTCGTCTATTTCCCCGATTTCCATCGACGAACCAGCGATGCGCCGCCTAGCTCCTCCCACGGCGACCACTCTGCCCCTGCTCCGCCCCCATGCTCCTCCCGGAGAGCGCCTCCTGCTCCATCCGGCGGTCGCGCCGCTACAGCTCCTCCCCCGCGCGCTTCCCCTGCTCCTCCCAGCGAGTGTGCTGCTGTTATCACCAGATTTTAGCCAAATCAGGAGATGGGCCGTACTTGAGATGGGCTTGGAGAATATACACGTGGAGCGTCTCTGAAGCGGCCTTGCACGAGAGTTTGGGCTAGTTTGCCCGTGTATCTGTATATTATGGTAGTTTAGAATTAAAAGATAGAGTTTAGCCCGGACACGGTTAGGTGTATTTCCAAAGATAGAAAGTCTATGGACTATAAATATGTATCTAGGGTTATTGAGAAAGGAGGACAATCACGTTCACAACAAACACAATCTTGGCGCATCGCCACCCCTTGTTTCGAGGGTTTCTTCCGGGTAAGCATCATGCTGCCTAGATCGCATCTTGCGATCTAGGTAGTATAGGTTTATTCGTTATCTTGTGTTGCTAGTGCTGAAGCCTTGTTGATGGCGAGTAACACTACATATCGTAGGTGTTTTGGGGCTTGTGTGGATGCTTTTCTTATACATATTTGCTTAGCTATGCCGTCCCTTGATATCTAGCTGCCCTTACACCTATCTTGGGTGTAAGGGCAGCACCTTGCTTGTTCTTTACTTAGTAGATCCAATCTGTTATAGTTGCTCCTTGTTCTTCAAGGATTAGTTTGATATCCGTATGGTTAGGCCTTACGCTAGGGTTGGACGATCCGGTAGTGCGTAAGGTGTGGTTTGCCGTTCCTAGAAGGGATGTTCCGGGAATTGACTTAACGTTGGTTTTTAGGCCTCTTTTAGGAGTAGTTTTCCATCATCTTTCGTATATGCTAGGCTCAACTACGTGTAGGATGTTCCGGTTATGCGGTGAAAACCCTAAACTGTCGTAGATTGGTTTAGCTTTGTTTGGATCAAGCAGGATCCCCATGTCATCGTAAATCCAACGTGAACCATGGGGCAATCGGCTCCTCGAGCCGATCCACAGGGCAACCTGAGAGCCGATCAGGCTCGTATTTAACGTTTACGTGTCTACCATGCAGGAAGCTAATCGAAGCAATCCAACACCTCCCTGACCATGTATAGGTCAGGTGGCACGCCCTTGCGACCGTCAGGACGTGTGCCAGAGCATTGCGGGACGACGTCGAGGGACCAGGGCCCACCAGCAGTCTTGGCAGCCTCCCGGCTCTTCGTGTTGCTCGCCGCTGCCCGCCGGTGGGTTTTGGCAGGCAACACATTCTGATGCTCGGTCATACTGATGCTCATATTTGTTAAGGAAATGCGCGGAGAGTGGTCGTTGATACCGCACGCTTATCACTTCTTCCTCGGTCAGGTACCGCCTGTCATCATATTGGGGCCGGTCGCGTGGATCGGCCTCCGCTTTATCTTTGCCACGGGAGTGACTGCTTTCTCCTTTATCTTTGCCATGGCGGTCTACAGGCCCTGCCATGTTGATATCGAACGAGAAACCTGGCTGACGCTTCGTGGCATGGTTGAGTTCCACCATGTTGACGCCAGGAAACGGTTGCGTGTCCACTTTCATGACAAACTGACCGAAGATTAATCGGCCTTGTTCTATCGCCATTTGAATCTGTCCGCGCAATACTTTGCAGTCATTGGTGGCGTGGGTGAACGTGTGATGCCATTTGCAGTATGGTCTCCCGTTCATCTCTTGCGCCGTAGGGATTTTATGGCCTTCGGGTAACTTCAGCTGTTTTTCCTTTAGCAGCAAATCGAAAATCTGCTCAGTTTTGCTTATATCAAAGTCAAACCCTTTTACAGGCCCTGGTTGTTTCACCCATTTGCAGGACACGGGTACTGCCCCCCGAGTCCATTCAGCCACGACGACTTCCTGATCTTGTGCAGAGTCTTCAACTTCTTCTGCCTCGACCAGGCCTATCGGGCGCTTGAACTTGTCTTGGTACAATTCTGGGTGGCGCTGCTCATACGATGTCAGTTTCTGTACCATCTGCGCCAGGGAATTGTACTCCACTTGGAAAGTCAGATCCTTGAGTGGCGCTGCGAGGCCTGCCACTGCCAGCTCGACTGCTTCTTTCTCAGTTAAACGAACTGAATAACATCGGTTCTTGACAGTTCTGAAACGCTGAATGTATTCAGACACCGTCTCTCCCCGCCTTTGCCGCACCTGCGTAAGATCGGCAATGCCAGCTTCGGTAGCTTCTGAGTGATATTGTATATGAAACTGCTCCTCCAGCTGCTTCCATATCCGAACTGAATCTGGTGGCAACGAGGTGTACCACCCAAAAGCCGGACCCGTGAGTGATTGCGCAAAGAACCTCACTCGTAGCTGGTCTGATGCCGAAACCATGCCCAACTGTGCTAAATATTGGCTCACGTGCTCAATTGAGCTAGACCCTTCTACTCCACTGAACTTTGTGAAGTCGGGGAGCCGATACTTGGGTGGCAACGGGATCAGGTCATATTCGTTAGGATACGGCTTGGAATAGCCGATTGTTCTCTTCTTTGGCAGGATACCGAACTGATCTCTCGGGATTGCACTGATTTGATCCACGGTGTGAGCTGCAGGGGTTGAGCCTTCATGACTCGTTCCGGTGGCATATTTAGCTAGCCACGCTTGTTTCTCAGCATCTGCTCCAGAACTCCCTCCTGCTCCAGCAATCCCTCCTGCTGTAATCTGGTTCGTGTGCGTCCAGTTGTTGCAGTCCGGCACGTATGTGCACATGTATCCATGTGGGATCTCCTTGGGCGGCTCATACAGGAATTGGTAATCGCCAGGATCACCTCCAACCTTGTAGACGACGTATGCCGGTGAACCTTGTTGCTGTGGAGTCGCAAACGTGAATGGCAGTTGCAACTTGGTGTGGAACGGTATTTCTCCTTGGTGAGTCCCCAGGGCAGGTCCTGACGGAGAATACTGATGCTGCATGATCTCCTGAACCACGCGAAGCGCAACACGCTCGAAGGCGTTCACCAAGCTCTCCGAATGACGATGTAGAGAATGCGCCACCATATAGTTAACTTCCTGGCGCAGGGCTCTGGTGCGTTCCTCCGAAGGGAGAGACAGATCTAGTCCCTCAAGCACGCCTTCGGGGTGTGAATCCTTTGAACCTAATGCCATGTGAACGGGTTTTCTCGAAAGAGCCGATGAGATCGGCTTCGAAGACGGCCTTGAGCTCATCATACTTCTTCTTGTGCTCTTCAGGTAGGTCTTCGTACTTGACTGGTTTGTCCGACATCGCAGCTGCAGATGTTGACGTGGTTGTCGCAGATTGTCCCACCGGGCATGCCAGAATGTGTTGCCTGCCAAAACCCACCGGCGGGCAGCGGCGAGCAACACGAAGAGCCGGGAGGCTGCCAAGACTGCTGGTGGGCCCTGGTCCCTCGACGTCGTCCCGCAATGCTCTGGCACACGTCCTGACGGTCGCAAGGGCGTGCCACCTGACCTATACCTGGTCAGGGAGGTGTTGGATTGCTTCGATTAGCTTCCTGCATGGTAGACACGTAAACATTAAATACGAGCCCGATCGGCTCTCAGGTTGCCCTGTGGATCGGCTCGAGGAGCCGATTGCCCCATGGTTCACGTTGGATTTACGATGCCATGGGGATCCTGCTTGATCCAAACAAAGCTAAACCAATCTACGACAGTTTAGGGTTTTCACCGCATAACCGGAACATCCTACACGTAGTTGAGCCTAGCAGATACGAAAGATGATGGAAAACTACTCCTAAAAGAGGCCTAAAAACCAACGTTAAGTCAATTCCCGGAACATCCCTTCTAGGAACGGCAAACCACACCTTACGCACTACCGGATCGTCCAACCCAGCGTAAGACCTAACCATACGGATATCAAACTAATCCTTGAAGAACAAGGAGCAACTATAACATATTGGATCTACTAAGTAAAGAACAAGCAAGGTGCTGCCCTTACACCCAAGATAGGTGTAAGGGCAACTAGATATCAAGGGACGGCATAGCTAAGCAAATATGTATAAGAAAAGCATCCACGCAAGCCCCAAAACACCTACGATAGGTAGTGTTACTCGCCATCAACAAGGCTTCAGCACGAGCAACACAAGATAACGAATAAACCTATACTGCCTAGATCGCAAGATGCGATCTAGGCAGCATGATGCTTACCCGGAAGAAACCCTCGAAACAAGGGGTGGCGATGCGCCAAGATTGTGTTTGTTGTGAACGTGATTGTCCTCCTTTCTCAATAACCCTAGATACATATTTATAGTCCGTAGACTTTCTATCTTTGGAAATACACCTAACCGTGTACGGGCTAAACTCTATCTTTTAATTCTAAACTACCATAATATACAGATACACGGGCAAACTAGCCCAAACTCTCGTGCAAGGCCGCTTCAGAGACGCTCCACGTGTATATTCTCCAAGCCCATCTCAAGTACGGCCCATCTCCTGATTTGGCCAAAATCTGGTGATAACAGCTGCTCTGCTCCTCCATCCAGCGACCGCGTCGCCCTGCACCTCCATCCGGGGAGCGCGCCTCTACAGCTCCGCCCTCAGCGCGCGTCCCCTGCTTCTCCCATCGAGCGTGTCGCCCTTCTCCTCCCCCGGTGAGCGCGCCGCCCAGATCCTCCCCTGGCGCGCGTCCCCTGCTCCTCCCAGCGAGTGTGGCGTCCCTGCTCCTCCCCTGGCGAGCGCGCCACTACAACTCCTCCACTAGCGAGTTCACCCTTTTGCTCCCCATGACACCATCCAGCTGCAAGCTCCCCCGCTCCTGACGAGCTTGTTGTTGATGCCGGTGATGTCGCCGGTGTGGGAGTTACTGGTGAAGATGGCCAAGGATATGTGGGGTGGGAATACGGTAAATGTTTTATTTTTGTTAGTTTTATTGTTAATTATGGTTGTAAATATATTGTTGATTTATTGTAAATATTTTTGGCATGAGAATTGTTGTTTTCTGGTTAAACTTGTTGCTGGCTATTTTTGTAAACACCCAAATTATTTATTGTTTTCATTATTAATTATTATTGTAAATATGTTGCTAATTTGTTGTAAAGATAGTTTTTTCCTATTAAAATTGTTGCCGACTATTATTGTAAACACCCAAATAAAAAATGTTAGTTTTGTTGTTAATTTATTGTTGTATATGTATTTGTGATTTGTTGTACGTGCTTAAATCAACATTTTTTTGCTGTTGTAATTGCTTACGACTTTCATTAAAATAGTTGGTGATTTTTGTTGTAATTAAGTCGGTAGAAAATTAATTATTACTTGACCACTTTGCATTTTTTTGCAAACATATGGATTTTTTGTTGTAATAGTCTATGGTTTTTGAAGAAATTGTTGGCATCTTTTGTTGCAAATCAAGCTACAACAAAAAAAAGTGTTTATTTAAGCACTTTATTGGAGTATTACTTTTTTTATAAATTTCTAAATTTTTTGTTGTAATCATATATATTTTTTGTATACCAGGAGATTTCTTTTGTTGCAATACCATCTGACGTATGGGCGAATCATCGTGGTGGCATTTTGTTGTAAATTTCGGCAAGGACTAGGCTAAAGAGTATACCTGTTCGGGTTTAACTGAAGAAGCTTGGACCGCGGGTTGATTTCGCAAAAACTAGGGGTCCAAATGAAAAACTGTGCCGCGGCTTTGTTCTGACCGCCAGAGCTCGATCGGATGGTGCGGACTGCGACCGATTTTCTGGCAGATATCAGCCGACCGACGGTCAGCACTGCCCTAAGCGAATAGGGGGGCTCGGAGAGAATTAATACGAAGGGATTAAGGGAAGAAGGCTAAGTGGTAGAGAGTGAGAGAGAGGATTGATCAGCAAGGTGAGAAGGTCAATGGAAACAACAGTGAGTGAAAATGGCGATTTATGTGGTCACAGAGGGTGCCCCACAACAGGTAATGTGTGTCTTGGCAGACAAGGCTTTGTTGGGGTGCAATTTCCCGCTTGGCAGTGTAACTAAATCGTGGAAGACAATAGTAGGTTGGAGAGAGGCATGATAAATTCTAAGAGTGGGAAAAAACGACAGAGGCATCAACGACATGAGAGCGAGAAGCATGTGACATACACTGGCACTCGATGCGGCTCTCACGGCTAATATTCTACATTGCGCGTCATGGTGCAATACAACCCTAGATCCATTTAAGAAAATGTTCCTCCATGGTTCTGAATCTTTTTATATTTTGTTCCTAGTTCTTGAAATCCAAACAATTGAAATTAAGGTCATAACACACAACCTATCTCATTTGCGAACATTGCTATGGGCGTAATGCAGGGAGATACTAGATAATATCCTCTCAGCAAAACACAAGTAGATGAAGATGGGCAACACGATCTTCTAATCCAAGGAGAGATTAAATAAAATCAATGGTAAAGAAAGAAGGCGCTATTTTCCCCCGAGAAGTGATGCACAGTCCTTGCATCAATCGATGCATTTGTTTCGTTAAAATTCCACTTGTTGAGTAGAGAAAATTTCTTGTCGCCGTCGCATCCATCATTACTCGGTAGCAGCATGCATGAAGTTCCTGTAGTATTTCAGCTCACGCATGGCGCCTCCTTTCACGGGGTCGAACTCGCACCGGTAGAAGCTGAAGGCATAGGGTCGTTGTGAGCATGTAACGGTAGGTACTTCAATTCTAAACAAAATGCATGAAAGACTGGCATATACACACACGCTCGTGTGAGTTTGTGTGTTAAGATGTCCAGCGAGATTCTACTCGCTTTTAGTTTATTTTTTTGATTTCTAGGTATGGCAAGGAGGGAGTAAGTTTCTCACGCACCTTGTGTCGACGCCTACGATGGTAATGGTGTTGGGGCTTTGCTGATCAAAGGCGATGGAGTACTTGGTGGCTTTACGAACTCTGAAATGGGCGAACGACCACTCTGAACTGAAATAGGTCGGTAGGTAGCCTGCAGAAGGTCGATAGATTCAGTGAGATTCAGAGATAAAAAAGTGTAGATAGATTGTTTGGCAGATTCAGAGGTTTCTGTAGGAGTACCTTTCAGGAAAGACAGGGATGAGCCCTGTTTTGCAGAAGGAGATGTCATCGGTGATGCGGGCAGGAGCACGAAATCTCCCCCGTCCTCCGGTGACGAGCTTGGTAGGTCCAAGTCCGCGAGCCTGAAAACGTGCACCGTCGTCTTGTCGCTGGTGACGGCCAGCCATTTAGAGTCCGGGGAGAAGGCGATGCAGTGGATGGTCGCTCTGTCAGTGCCTCTCCTTAGCTACAAGGTAGTCAATGTCACCAGAACGTGAATAAAACGAAGTTCTGGTGTACCACGACAAAGTAGAAAGTACTTTCAGGCTGCATACATACCTCTTGCAGCTTCGAACCGTCGGCGGTGCTGAAGACGCGCACGAGCGTGCCCCGGGTGCCGGCGGTGGCGAGCAGCCGGCCGTCACGGGACAGCGCGATGCACGCCACGGCCGAGTCGTGCGCGCGCACGTCGACGCTACCGGGTGTGCGTCGCCGCCGGACCTGCACCTCGCCCAGCAGCTTCCGCGGCAGGGCGTAGGACACGAGCGACGACCCCGTGCCTTGCCCCTCCGTCGTCCCCGCCGCCATTGCGCACAGCCCCAGCGGGTTCGGCCCCGTCGTCACGTCCTTCTCCCTGCTGCCGCCGAAGTACAGCCTCGCCTTCTCCTCGCCGGCGACGAGCATGTACTCCCCCTGCAGGCGGATCCCGCCCACCGTTCTATGGTGCGAGCTCGTGACCGAGGCGACCTTCCCCTCCTTGCACATGCCGTTCCAGAAGTTGATCGCGTCGTCTTCGTTCGGCCGACTCGTCACGACGGCCAGCTGCGACCGCGTGAGCAGCTCGGCGGAGGACACCATGCCGCCGGGCGAGGTGACCGTGGGGCCGGACCGGTGCATGACGCGCTCGAGCGGCTCGCAGGAGAAGACGTGGAACCCGGTTTCCGTGGCCGCCACGAAGTGCGTGCCTTGCTGGTTGAAGGCGACGTGGACCAGCGGATCCGGGGCCGCGGCGTCGGCTACGACTACTCCGGCCGCGGCCGCGGACGAAGACGTAGACGCCATGACCGATGGGTTACTCGATCGAAGCTTGATTCAGGATTATGGTCCGATTTCCTATTTGATCATCAGCCCGCCATCGACGACGTATCCTGTCGTTACCTATCGACGATCCGTGGTAGGGTATAAATCTTCCCCTTGGAGATTCATTAACCTGGTAACCATGTCGAACTAGGACATGCATGTCCGGAACGGACTACAATGTCAAGAAGTCAGACTCGGTGCCGTACTAGGGCGTACCGTAAGCTTACTCTTACTGACTCGTTCATGGCCCATGGCCCATGGCCCATGGATCTGTGTGGTTTGTGGACATGATTAGCATGTCTACTTCCAGTTTTATACGTGTATCCTATTTGCACGGTTTTCGGTACCACTAGATAAAGACCAACACTCGGGAATGAAAAATTGAACCATCACAGAAGGACAAGTGGCAGTGCGTACGGCCCCCATGTGTGTGCTCTGTGTTCGTACACACCCTGCGCGCAACATAATTAGTACTCCCGTGCGGACCATGAACACGAGTTCATTTGCGCACAACAGGAGTACAATTACGCACACAGGAGAGTACAAGTACAGTCACACACATAAACAGGTACAGTCATGCACATGAGCAGGTATAGTCATCTACACGAGTAAGTACATGTATAGAAGTACATCGGCGCACACAAGAAGGTACAATCGCGCACATGAGCATGTACAGTCGCGCACACGAGTAAGTACATGTACAGTCGCGCACACGAGCGAGTACAGTTACGGAGTAAATGGAAAAAATTGCACCAAATACACTAAAAACAGAAGTAATTTCAAGTTGAAACACGAGTACAGTTAGTTACACACCACGAATACAATCATACTAGTATTGGAAGTACGAAAAAAAAGTATCTTAAAACATATCAACGTAGATCTAGTTTTGAAGATCTCGATGCGAGGATCTCAAAAGGGGAAACGGTTCGTAATTTGGACTTACGGTTCTCGAGATATTTCATTTTGAAAAAATGAATCTAGAAAAAAAAAGGAAAAACCTCACACTTGCGACACGTTGCTTCCCCTTGCGACACGTGACGAGCTGGGATATCACTTTCCATGGATTTTCTGGCACCACATCGCGCCACTTGTCACGTGCGGAGTGAGTTGCTTTCCTTTCGCGAAGGTCAGCCTTTTTCTAACAATTTCGCGGTTTCTGTCAAAACTTATTTGCCACTTAGTGCGGGAGGGATTCGCTTCCGCCCAAAGCGTTCAGATAGGTGGGTCGGCCCAATTAACGACACATGTAGTTAAGTTTCACAGGTTTGTAGCTTTTGTTTCGGTTTTTCTTCTGGTTTTTCCGGTCAGTTTGATTGAACATTTTATGTTTGAACCCTTTTGAAATTTAAACCTTTTTTTAATTCGGACTTTTTAAAATTTGAACTTCTTTAGATTTAAACATTTTTTAAATATTTTTAAAATAAAAATGGAAGAAAAGGAGAGAAACAATAACTTTTACTTGGCTTGCCTAGGTAGTCTGCCCTTTAGGCCAAAGGGTCATGTCGCATCGCGTAAAGTGATATATAGTAGCACCCGTTTACCCTGGCCTGTGTTTTTTCTTACTCCCTCCATTCCTTTCTATAATGCCTATTGTTTTTTCGTAATTGTTTCAGAATATAAGAGGAATGATGTGTTTTTTTGCAAATAACCCCTTCCACCGATTTGTTTCCGTCCAGAAAATCTGAAAAGAATCTGTTCACGTTGACAAAATCTGGTATGCAATCACGTAGAGAAAATCTGGATGTGAGATTAGGAAGGAGTAGATCACGCACGCGTCTGTTAAGGAAATAGCAAATACAGATCACGTGAGATTAGGAAGGAGTAGGCCGCGCGTAGGGAGCAGATCACGTCTCCGATCTGTTTCCAGTTTCCTTTTTTTCTCTCAAATAGCGCTGGGGGTTTTGTGTCAATAAATTTGCTTGCGCTAATTTCTGTGCCAAAAAACAATAGGCACTATAGAAAGGAACGGAGGGAGTAGTACTTTTTCTTGTTTTTTCCTTATCTTATATTCTTTTTATTTACCTTTTTTGGTTTTATACTTTTGTTTCCTTTTCATTTTCAGCCTATTTGAAAATTTATTTATAAGCAATAATAAAAAAAACTTAAAATAAAAGGTAAAAGGAAAAAATTTAAAACAGATAAATCTAGAGTAAAAAATAATTAATACCTGTAAAATAATAGAAAATTAATAGCAGAATCAAAATAGAACATAAATAAGCAAAGATAAGAAGAAAAAAAAAGCTCAATAGGCTAGCCCATTGTGAGTAGGAGCAGGGCGACACACGTGCAGTGCATGCACAAACAAAAACGAAAGGTCTGGGATCTTTATTGCTTATTTCACGCGTATTCAAACCTTATGTCCCATGTCAGCAAAAATAAATATCTAAAAAATGCAAAAAAAAAAATTGTTATTTAATAATGTAAAAAAGAGCATAATGGTCCAATTCATCTGGCTAGAAGAACAACACTTGGCATCACTTATGACCAACCGTGTACACTATGTCTTGTGAAATTCTCTGGTAGCTTATCACACGAGCGACACTTCATCTTCGCACGTGAGCACGTCTTCCTTTGTCCTAAGTACCTTCACTTAGCATTTCTTTCCTCGTTAAGGTCTTCTCTAGTGCCCCCTTCTCCCGAGCGCATGTCTCTTCCTCCTTTGCTATTCCTATATTTTCCTTTTTTTTCTTCATGTATATGGTGTTTTGGAGCTTGCTCCGTGGATGCAACGAATTTATGTTTTAGTATGGCTACTTGTTAGGAAGGCACCGGGACCACGGGAAATAGCTATATGTCGCATGATCTAGCTTCAACACAAGTTCTGTGAGCCAAATTTGTCACTGCTAAAGTCGGTGGATGAGGTCCAACCTCTAAACGATGGCCTGATTTTCACGAATGCAACAAGAACAATGATGAACACGACAGAGAACAAACAAATCAATAAGCGAATATAAACAAACCATATGCAAATATAGTTGGCTCTCGAGAGAGCCTGAATCTGCCAACAGAATATAATCGCGATGGCGAGACTGTAAGATAGAACACCACGCTAGAGATCGACAAGACCCCAATGACAAACTAAGTAGAATCCACAAAGGAAAATAAACGGCACCACTTGAATCTTTACTAGGGACTAGGGAGGAACAAGTGCTTGAAGACATCCTGTACAACTCAATCAAAGAATTTCAAAGGAGAGGCCTTGAAGTCCACAAGAGAGCAGAAGAGTACAAGCTGAAGTTTTTTTTGAAGGAATGTCTTGTGGTGTTTATTAAATTATGAAGATTGTTACATCTTCTATTACATCATTGATGATAAATCCTGTTGGGTCACCATCCCAAACTAAAGAATTCTTTGAAATATAAGCATTCCTAGCTAAATTATGTGCCACCTTATTAGCATCCCTCGAACAATGTTGAAAGGAGATATCTGAAATTGCATTTGCTTTAGTGAAGCAGTCCACTATGATAGATGAATATGGGCTCCAAACTTCAATTGTGCCATTGCAAATTTGTATTGGTTCTAGAGAATTAGATTCCACTATAACCCAAGCACAACCCAACTGCTCAATTAATTCTAAACTTTTTAAGAGTGCCATAGCCTCGTCGTTGTTGCATTATTCAAGATATTCGCCAAAGGACCAGATTTACCAACAATCGCATGTCCAAGGTGGTTACTGAAAGTGCGTGGAGCCCCCATGTCTGGTTTTGGTAATTCATGACAATCCCTATGGACTATCATTTGCATTGAGTTATATTTTTAGGAGTTGTCCATAGGAAATGCTTGAACCATATGTTGGCTTCAAGGTTGCAATAAGAATAAATTGATGAAGAATATCAAGTGTCAAGTATGTCTTGAAGATGAAGATGAAGTGAGCCTTCGAGTTTAAATTCTAGACATCAACATGATGAAGAATGAAGAAATGGTGCGCAAGTTCAAGATAAGCCAACTCGAAGAGATCATATGCTTGAAGCTTGCCATCCATATGGTGATCATGGATATTTGAAGATGCATCGAAGAAGAAGCTCTCCCATGATGGATTATGGGGGAGCAATCCACAAGACTTCGTCAAGCAAGCACAGTCAAGAAAGGCGTTCCATCTTGTTGCGGTCATAATCGTCATCATCAAGCTCAAGTTGAACGCGCAAGGTTAAGGTTTGCTCTTGATAGGATTTCTTTCTTACCGGTATCATGGTGTAGTTGGAAACCGGTTTAAAGTTTAGTTGACGTACTATCAAGAGGGCTCTCGAGTGAGTAACTCGATCGTATCCTTCGGAGAGCTCAAACCTTTGCATCCTTGCATCATCATTCTTGGTTGTTATTTTGATCTTACCCATGTGGTGATTTAGAGCTTGTGGTTATTTCCATAGCGAACTCTAGATCATCGAAAATGGATTCCGCATGAATCACTTGTTGCATTTTCGATATTGGAGTTTTTATCGGTTTCTCGTATTGAGAGGTTTCACTATAAAATCCATAGAAAAATCTACCCCACTTGTTCTTAAGTTTTTTAGTCTTTGTGGGGTAGCCCTTCTCATCCTATTTACAGCAAAATTGGTTTCACCTAAATCCGAGTTTCCTAACTCAAGTTGTTGCATTTTCCATATTGGAGGTTTTACCGGTTTGTCTTTTATAAATAGGTAAAACCTTTATTCATTTATTTCTATCCTCCATTGCTGTACTATGATGTTTCTATGAATATTTTTGTAGAGCTTGTTGTTGTGATTTCAAAGAGCCCAAGATCATCGAAATCGGAGTCCGGACGCAAAAGTTCTTAAGGTTTTCGTATCGGGTGTCTGAGTTTTCTCACGACGCCGGCACTGCCGCCGGGAGCACCCCGGCACTGCCGGTTGATGACCCACAAGTATAGGGGATCGCAACAGTCTTCGAGGGAAGTAAAACCCAATTTATTGATTCGACACAAGGGGAGACAAAGAACACTTGGAAGCCTTAACAGCGGAGTTGTCAATTCAGCTGCACCTGGAAACAGACTTGCTCGCAAGAGTTTATCAGTAGTAACAGTTTTATAGCAAGAGTGAGTGAAATAACAGCAGCAGAGTAACAGAGACAGCAGTAGTGATTTTAGTAAACAGCAGGATTAAAATACTGTAGGCACGGGGACGGATGAACGGGCGTTGCATGGATGAGAGAAACTCATGTAACAATCATAGCAGGGCATTTGCAGATAATAATAAAACGGTGTCCAAGTACAAAGCAATCAATAGGCATGTGTTCCAATTATAGTCGTACGTGCTCGCAATGAGAAACTTGCACAACATCTTTTGTCCTACCAGCCGGTGGCAGCCGGGCCTCAAGGGAAACTACTGGATATTAAGGTACTCCTTTTAATAGAGTACCGGAGCAAAGCATTAACACTCCGTGAACACATGTGATCCTCACATCGCTACCATTCCCTCCGGTTGTCCCGATTTCTATCACTTCGGGGCCATCGGTTCCGGACAGCGACATGTGTATACAACTTATAGGTAAGACCATAAACAATGAATATCTTGATGAAACAATAACATGTTCAGATCTGAGATCATGGCACTCGGGCCCTAGTGACAAGCATTAAGCATAACAAGTTGCAACAATATCATCAAAGTACCAATTACGGACACTAGGCACTATGCCCTAACAATCTTATGCTATTACATGACCAATCTCATCCAATCCCTACCATCCCCTTCGGCCTACAGCGGGGGAATTACTCACACATGGATGGGGGAAGCATGGCTGGTTGATGGAGAGGCGTTGGCGGTGATGATGGCGATGATCTCCTCCAATTCCCCGTCCCGGCGGAGTGCCAGAACGGAGACTTCTGGCTCCCGCGACGGAGTTTCGCGATGTGGCGGCGTTCTGGAGGGTTTCTGGCGACTTCGACTTCTCTCCGTGCGTTTTTAGGTCGAGGCCGATAAATAGTCCGAAGGAGGGCATCGGAGGCCGGCCGAGGGGGCCACACCACATGGCCGCGCGGGCCCCCCCTGGGCCGCGCCGCCCTATGGTGTGGGGCCCTCGGGCCTCCACCTTAATTGTCCTTCTGGCTCCGTCAGTATTCTTGGAAAATAGGGCATTCTGCATAAATTTCGAGGTTTTTCCCGAAAGTTGGATTTCTGCACAAAAACGAGACACCAGAACAGTTCTGCTGAAAACAGCGTTAGTCCGTGTTAGTTGTATCCAAAATACACAAATTAGAGGCAAAACAATAGCAAAAGTGTTCGGGAAAGTAGATACGTTTTGGACGTATCAACTCCCCCCAAGCTTAGCTTATTGCTTGTCCTCAAGCAATTCAGTTAACAACTGAGCGATAAAAGAACTTTCACGAACACATTTGCTCATATGATGTATATATTCTCATGCTATGGCTTATACTTAAGCAGTTCATAATGAGATACGTGCAAATAAGATCATCTAACAGCTATGTCAATCATGGAGAGGTACCAACAATTAATAATAAGCATCATGAATCATGTATATAAGCAGGATTGCAATGTTCATAAGAGAGTATGATAAAGTGGTATCTCGCTTGCCTGTATTTGATTGGCAAAACATAAATGCCCGGGCACCTCTGGAGTTCATAGAAAGACTAGAAGTAGTGATTGTCAACAGATAAATGCATCAAAGTTATACCACAATCAATCATATTTTGAGACAAGCATATTATACTAAGAATGACAGTTGTGCTCTCAAGATAGTGCTCAAAGAAATAATGGAGACACAACATAGAAGTAAAAGATTGACCCTTCGCAGAGGGAAGCAGGGATTAACATGCGCTAGAGCTTTTCATTTTTATAAAGACAGGAGTAAAATTATTTTGAGAGGTGTTTGTTGTTGTCAACGAATGGTAATGGGTACACTAACTACCTCGCCAACCGGACTCTCAAGAGCGGCTCCCATGAATTATTGCATATTTATGTGGCACTCCTTCCAACCTTTCTTACACAAACCATGGCTAACCGAATCCTCGGGTGCCTGCCAACAATCTCATACCATGAAGGAGTGCCTTTTTATTTTAGTTTTATTATGATGATGACAATCCCCCCAACCTTTGCTTACACAAGCCATGGCTAACCGAATCCCTCGGGTGCCGTCCAACAATCACAAACCATGGAGGAGTGTCTATTTAAGTTAATTAATTCGGGACTGGGAATCCCATTGCCAGCTCTTTTTGCAAAATTATTGGATAAGCGGATGTGCCACTAGTCCATATGAGAGTCCGTCAAAAGTAAATGACAAGGTTGAAAGCTAAACACCACATACTTCCTCATGAGCTATGAAACATAAACACAAATTGAGAAGCATTTTGAAGGTTTTAAAGGTAGCGCATGAGAATTTACTTGGAATGGTTTGAAATGCCATGCATAGGTATTTATGGTGGACACTCTGGAATAACTTGGTTTTCATGTGTTTGGAAGCACGAGCAGCGTTCCCGCTCAGTACAAGTGAAGGCTAGCAAAAGACTAGGGAGCAACAAATCAAGAGAGCAGTAACTGTCATAATCATGCTTGCGGCAAAATAAATTAACGGAGGCATAAAAGTGATACAAGAACTCTGAATCAATATAAATCATCGAGGCTTAATTGACTTTTTGTTCAGTCATATGCATGCATGAGCATGTGCCGAGTCGATATAAATGAATTATTCAGAGGAGGATACCACAATGCCATACTTACTTATGAATAAAACAATGCAAGCAAACATCCATGACATGCTACTCATATTAATAGATTGGAGCTAAACATGAGAGATCATGAACTACTAGACTTTCTCAAATAACATATACCTCACATGAACCAACTAAGCATGCTCACATGGATGAGTATATGTACAAAAATGAAAACAAATAGAGTTCATACCAGCCTCTCACCACAATCAGATTGTCGTAGATCGTCATTATTGCCTTTCACTTGTGCAACTTGGATAATATGAAATGAAAACCACGCTCCAGCCACCGAAGACCATTGAACTCATAAAGAAATTTACAAAACCAAAGAAGAACAGCAAATATTTTTGGTGTTTTCGAATTTGAGAACAAGAACAAAAGGAAACAAGCAAACAAAGCAAAATCTTTTTGGGTTTTCTTATAGCAAACTAGCAATAGCAAATAAAGCGAAACAAATGCAAGAAACCAAAGCAAACAAATAGTGAAGAGAAACAACAGAAATATTTTTGGTCTTTTTGTGTTTTGAAAAGGAAACAAAGCAAAAACAAGAAATAGCAAACTAGAAGAAACACAGAAAAGCGAGATGGCAGAAATCTGCCAAAACCTGACAGCAGTACAGAAATCGATTTTTACAAAAATCTTACGTTGCTCAGCTCGAAAAGTGTTCAACTAATGAAAGTTAGATAACAATCTGGGGAACCTGCACAAAAATTGGCAGCTCAAAATAACGTTCTGGCTGTGCGCACGAATATTTCTAGTAACAGTCCAGAACCTGTTTTCAGGCAGCACTTCCCCAAATATCATCTTCCTCTCATTAAAAAAACCACTCAAAGAGACTAAACAACTATGTACAAGTATCCAGCAATCATAATATGCAAAGAATGAGTGATGCCGGTATACCTCCCCCCAAGCTTAGGCTTTTGGCCTAAGTGGAGTTCAATCCCATCGATCCCATGAGGTAATATCTCCGTAGTATGACGAAGATGGATCGTATTCCGGGTATGTGCTAGAAGAAGCACCCGGATACGTGACGGTGTAGTCGTGGGAGGCCTCGGCGTCCTCGGAGTCATGCTGCTGGTGGAAGTCTTGTATCTTCATATGTTCATCCACCTCCTCCTTAGTGCACGACCATGATTGCCTGTCAATACTGAACAAACCTGGTTGGGGAAGAGGGATTTCCTTCTCATCCCCGTCAGAAAACAACATTCTATAGACCATATTATCTACAGTAGAATCAGCGGTAACAAAATGATGACTCTTCATAGCAGCAATATCAAGTTTCCTAGGGGCCAATGGCACATCGTTAGGATCAAGAGGAAGCCTTAGTTATGTTAAAACGCGCAGTGCAATAGTTCCTCCAAAAATAGGCCCTCTATTAGACAGGCGGCGAGCAATAAGAGAACCAAGGTGATAAGATGTCCGACCAGTAAGTGCAATATTCAAGAAAGCAAGATGGTAACTAGAAATATTGCTAGTGTTCTCCCTACCAAGAATGCTAGTAGCAATGTAATATGCAAAATACTTAATGGCGGGGAGTTGAATGTTCCTTATCTTGCCACGCTGAATGGTGCGACAATCATCATCGGTAATCCCTCGATAGAGCTCCAACAAGTCCCGGGGGTTGTCATCAATCCTACTCGCTGTACCTACAGGGGCAATATCCAATGCACGACAAAAATCTTCCAATCCCATAGTAACAGGATTACCATAGATCTTGAATGCAACTGTCGGCTCATATTGCTTGTTGTGGAACTTGAAGCTCTCGACGAAGATTTTGGTGAGCATGTAGTATTGCTCCCTTTCATCTCCCACATAGGTGGTTAGGCCCGCCCTGTTGACAAGGGTGAAGAAATCCTCCAATATCCCTGCATTCCTTAGAAAATCATAGCATGGAAAAGACGAAGCATTAGGAGCCCCGTTGTCCTCTTCGGGCGCGAAGCTAGGCGCGATGATATCCTCGTTGTACGATCGCCTAAGCCGGGTGGTGGCCCTAGAAGGCCTCCCGGTGCTGGTTGTTCCTTTCTTGAACAACTCTCCAAAGTTGAACTTCTTCATCTCTTCTCTGAAATTTTCAACAAACAATATAAAATTTGATTTGGTGACATATAATTGAGGGAAACTACCATAGGAACTTGCTAGAGTACTAATCATGCATCAAAACTAGTTTCTACCACTTAGAACAAGCATGCAAGCTCACTAAACATGTTACCTACAGCAGCAAAATATTCAAGATATACTCAACCAAACAAAATTCTACTTGGATGGGTGGAGGAGTCACATACCAAGGAACAAATGTGCCAAATTTCAGTAAGAAATCTGGGCTGAGCAAAGAGATCGAGAAATCTGGAGCTCTGGAGTAAAAACGCGAGTGAGAGGAACCTGGTACGAGTTTTTTCGGGAGAGAGAAGGTGCTGGAAGAAAGAGATGGCAAAGTGGGGCAAGGAGGGGCCCACACCACAGGGTGGCGCGCCCCCCTCCTTGGCCGCGCCGGCCTGTGGTGTGGCACCCTGTGGTGCCCCACAGGTCATCCTCTGGTGCTCCCAGGTGCCTCGTCGAAAAATAGGACCAACGGTATAATTTTTGCGAATTTTTGAAAACTTTGAAATACGCACATTTCTGGGTATTTAGTTTATTATTACTGGCCAGGAAAATTTTTGAAATCTCCAAATAACTAAGGAACTTTGCAAATTAAAAATGCTACAGCAACTAGAGCAAGTGGAGGAAGAAAGAGATGTTGTTTACCTCCTTTATGCATATAAAAAGTATTTGTTAACAAGGTTGATCAAGTCTTGCCACCAAATAAATTTTACATGGCATAAGAAGAAATAAACCTCAAATCAATCATGGTACCTTGAATTGTATTGATATGGATCCAATCACGAGAGTTTGATATTCTTCTTTAGGCTCATATATAGGACAATCAATAGTTCCCACTTTGATAGTTCTCACATTAAAAATAGTATTGACTCCACATACTTTATCAATCTTCTTGGGGAAATAAACGGTATGCTCTTTATCATCAACATTGAAAGTAATCTTTCCTTTATTGCAATCAATAACAGCCCCTGCGGTGTTAAGAAAAGGTCTCCCAAGAATAATAGACATATTATCATCTTCAGGCATTTCCAACACAACAAAATCAGTTAATATCAAGCAGTTAGTAGTAACTTGAACAGGAACATCCTCACATATACCAACAGGAATAGCAGTAGATTTATCAGCCATTTGCAAAGATATATCAGTAGGTATCAACTTATCTAGATAAAGTTTCTTATAAAGAGAAAAAGGCATAACACTAACACCGGCTCCCAAATCACATAGAGCAGTTGATACGTCCAATTTGCATCACTATTTTATATCATAATTTGCTGTTATTCATTGATATATTTCATATTGGGACACAATACTTATGTTATTTCATCTATTTTGCATGTTTCATCATTATTGGAGGATCAAGCACCGGAGCCAGGATTCTGTTGGAAAAAGCACCGTCAGAACGCAATATTTCGGAAGATCAACTGTGGAAGGAAATTATATCAAAAAATCCTATTTTTCAAGATGACGAGGGAAGCCAGAAGGAGGAGCCAGGTGGACCCAGGGTGGGCCCACACCATAGGGCGGCGCGGCCCATGGCCTGGCCGCGCCACCATGTGGTGTGGGGGCCCCACAGCCCCTTTCGCCTCCTTTTCTTCGCGAAACCCTTCGTCCCGAAAACCTAAGCCACAGAGGGTACCTCGCAAAGAGTTACAGCCGCCTCTGCGGGGCGGAGAACACCAGAGAGAAAAGAGCTCTCCGGCGGGCAGGAATCCGCCGGGGAAATTCCCTCCGGGAGGGGGAAATCGACGCCATCGTCACCGTCATCGAGCTGGACATCATCTCCATCACCATCATCATCATCTCCACCATCATCACCGCCATCTCCACCGCAGCACCTCGTCACCGCTGTAGCAATTTGGGTTTGATCTTGATTGTTTGATAGGGGAAACTCTCCCGGTATCGATTTCTACTTGTTGTTGATGCTATTGAGTGAAACCATTGAACCAAGTTTATGTTCAGATTGTTATTCATCATCATATCACCTCTGATCATGTTCCATAAGATGTCTTGTGAGTAGTTCGTTTAGTTCTTGAGGACATGGGTGAAGTCTAAATGTTAGTAGTGAACTATGGTTGAGTAATATTCAATGGTATGATATTTAAGTTGTGGTGTTATTCTTCTAGTGGTGTCATGTGAACATCGACTACATGACACTTCACCATTTATGGGCCTAGGGGAATGCATCTTGTATTCGTTTGCCAACTGCGGGGTTGCCGGAGTGACAGAAACCTAAACCCCCATTGGTATATCGATGCAGGAGGGATCGCAGGATCTCAGAGTTTAAGGCTGTGGTTAGATTTATCTTAATTACTTTCTTGTAGTTGCGGATGCTTGCAAGGGGTATAATCACAAGTATGTATTAGTCCTAGGAAGGGCGGTACATTAGCATAGGTTCACCCACACAACACTTATCATAACAATGAAGATTATTTAGCCGTATGTAGCGAAAGCACTAGACTAAAATCCCATGTGTCCTCGAGAACGTTTGGTCATTATAAGTAAACAAACCGGCTTGTCCTTTGTGCTAAAAAGGATTGGGCCACTCGTTGCAATTGTTACTCTCGCACTTTACTTACTCGTACTTTATTCAACTGTTACATCTAAACCCCCTGAATACTTGTCTGTGAGCATTTACAGTGAATCCTTCATCGAAACTGCTTGTCAACACCTTCTGCTCCTCGTTGGGATCGACATTCTTACTTATCGAAAATACTACGATACACCCCCTATACTTGTGGGTCATCAAGATTATTTTTCTGGCGCCGTTGCCGGGGAGTGAAGCGCTATTGGTAAGTGGAATTGGTAAGGAAAACCTTTACTGTTTGTGCTGATTTTATTTCTGCCTGCTGCTATAAGTCATTATGGAGAGATCTTCTCTTCAATTTCTATTTGGGAAATCTACTACTACTGCAACGGTAGTGGATGAGGCGCCAGGTGAGGAAGTGATACCATATAAGATACCTATGAAAATTATTGAACGTGTTATGGATAACCGCTATGAAGGGGATGGAACTGTCCACCCTGGGTGAGGAAGAAACTATTCTCTTTATCGCTGTCTGATAAGGCGGCGCATTGGTATAAATTACTGGATAATGGGGATTCTCTTGAATGGAATGATATTGTGCCCCGGTTTTATTCTAAGTTCTATCCTCCAAGTGAAATTCACAAGGATCGGAATCGCATATTTAATTTTTGGCCTCATGATGGAGAGAGTATTGCCCAAGCTTGGGGGAGATTGAAGTCTTTAATGCTCAAATGCCCCATTCATGAGCTTCCTGGTAATGTTATTATTGATAATTTCTATGCAAGACTTTCTTTTCAAGACAAGACCTTGCTGGATACTTCTTGTTCTGGATCATTTACACGCAACAAAGAAGAGTTTAAAAGGGACCTTCTTGATCGGATCCAAGAAAATATGAAGGTTGGGAGAACGACAAGGACGAGAGAATCGTATAATTTATGATTATAAATGCATTGAAGCTTTTATGGATACTGATAAATTTCGTAATATGAGTGCTACATATGGTCTTGATTCTCAAGTTGCTGTAAATCTTTATAAAGCTTTTGCCTCTCATTATGAATTGCCAAAGAAGAATTTTGATAAGTATCACGAAACGTATAAAGATAAAATTGATTCATCCATTAATAAATGCGTTGTAGTTGAAACTGCTGATCATGTTATTCCTGAAGCTTATATTGAAAAAACTCCTTTCCCTGCTAAAATGAGGGAGTACTCTGTTATAAATAGTGCGGTTCATAAAAGTGAAAAGAAACCTGTAGAACCTGAAGAACAAATAAAAGTTGAACCTGCTATTGCAATAGTTAAAGATCTTGTGACTGAAAATGTGGAGGATGGTCATATTATTTTCTGTGAAGATGCTTCTAATATTGTTTCACATCCTAATAAACCCAAACAAGCTAGTGTTCCTATGCTATCTGTTAGAATTGGTGATCATTGCTATTATGGATTATGTGATATTGGTGCAAGTGTTAGTGCCATTCCTTATGAGCTTTACACGGAGATTATGCACGAAATTGATTCTTGTGAACTTGAAGATATTGATGTGGTTATTCAGCTGGCTAATAGAGAAACTATTTCTCCAATTGGTATTGTTCGAGATGTGGAAGTTTTATGCGGTAAGATTAAATATCCTGCTGACTTTTTGGTACTTGGTTCTGCTGCTAGTGATTATTGTCCTATTATTTTCGGTAGACCTTTTCTAAATACTTGTGGAGCTATTATAGATTGCAAGAAAGAGAAAATTTTGACTAAATTTGCTGGTGAATCTTATGAGTTTAACTTCTCTAAATTTACCAAAACTCCTTATAAAGCTGATTTGCCTAGTGATGATTTTAAAATGGAGCAATGTGCATCTATTGTTCTTGTTCCTAACAATCCTTTGCAGCAACATTTGGAGGATAGCGAGAGTGAAGTTTTTAGGAAAGAAAGAGATGAGCTTGAGGAAATTTTTCTTCGCCAACCTATTCTCAAGCAAGATTTACCGGTGGAAGATTTGGGTACAACACCGCCACCAAAGGAAGATCCTGTTTTTGATTTAAAGCCTTTGCCTGATAATCTTAAATGCTCATATTGATGATAAGAAAATATATCCTGTTATTATTAGTTCTAAGCTTTCAGAGTTTGAAGAAGAAAGGCTATTGGAAATATTGAAGAAACACCGAGGCGCTATTGGCTACACTCTTGATGATTTGAAAGGGATTTCTCCTTCTATTTCCCAACATGCTATTAATATGGAAGATGATGCGAAGCCTGTTGTTGAACATCAGCGTCGTCTAATTCCGAAGATGAAGGAAGTGGTAAGGAATGAGGTATTAAGACTTCTTGAAGCTGGTATTATATATCCTATTGCTGATAGTAGATGGATTAGTCCTGTGCATTGCGTTCCCAAGAAAGGAGGAATGACTGTTGTGCCTAATGATAATGATGAGCTCATCCCTCAAAGAGTAGTTGTAGGGTATAGAATGTGCATTGATTTTCGAAAAGTTAATAAAGTTACTAAGAAAGATCATTACCCTTTACCATTTATTGATCAAATGCTAGAAAGATTGTCTAAAAATACTCATTTTTGTTTTCTTGATGGTTATTCTGGATTTTCGCAAATTGCTGTTAAAGCTAAAGATCAAGAGAAAACCACTTTTACTTGTCCCTATGGAACTTATGCTTATAGACGTATGCCTTTTGGTTTATGTAATGCTCCTGCTACTTTTCAAAGATGCATGTCTGCTATTTTTCATGGTTTTTGTGAGAGTATTGTAGAGGTATTCATGGATGATTTTTCCGTCTATGGGAATTCATTTGATAGTTGCTTGCGAAACCTTGATAAAGTTTTGCAGAGATGTGAAGAAACTAACCTTGTTCTTAATTGGGAGAAATGCCACTTTATGGTCAATGAAGGAATTGTATTGGGACATAAAATTTCTGAGAGAGGTATTGAAGTTGATAGAGCTAAAGTTGAAGCAATTGAGAAGATGCCCTATCCAAGGGATGTTAAAGGTATTCGTAGTGTTCTTGGTCATGCTGGGTTTTATAGGAGATTTATTAAAGATTTCTCCAAGATTTCAAAACCTCTTACTAATCTTCTTCAAAAAGATGTACCATTTGTTTTTGATGATGATTGTAAGGAAGCTTTTGAAACTCTAAAGAAAGCCTTAACAACTGCTCCTATAGTTGAACCTCCTGATTGGAATTTACCATTTGAAATTATGTGTGATGCTAGTGATTTTGCTGTAGGCGCTGTTCTTGGACAGCGAGTAGATAAAAAACTGAATGTTATTCATTATGCTAGTAAAACTCTTGATGCTGCTCAAAGAAATTATGCTACAACTGAAAAAGAATTATTAGCTGTAGTCTTTGCTTGCGATAAATTTAGATCTTATATTGTTGATTCAAAAGTTACGATTCATACTGATCATGCTGCAATTAGATACCTTATGACAAAGAAAGATGCTAAGCCGAGGCTTATTAGATGGGTACTTCTTTTGCAAGAATTTGATTTACATATTGTAGATAGGAAAGGTGCTGATAATCCTGTTGCTGATAATTTGTCTAGATTGGAAAATATTGCTTATGATCCTGTTCTTGTTAATGATAGTTTTCCAAATGAACAATTGGCTGTAATAAAGGTGAGCTCGCGAGACAGTCCTTGGTATGCTGATTATGCTAACTTTATTGTTTCTAAGTACTTGCCTCCAACCTTTTCAGCTCAGCAAAGGAGGAAATTCTTTTATGACTTGAGGCATTATTTCTGGGATGACCCACACTTATATAAAGAAGGAGTGGATGGTATTATGCGAAGATGTGTTCCCGAATATGAACAACAAGAGATATTGAGTAAATGTCATGGTAGTGCTTATGGAGGACATCACGCCGGAGAAAGAACCGCGCAAAAGGTTCTACAATCAGGTTTTTATTGGCCAACTCTCTTCAAGGATGCGAGAAAGTTTATTTTATCTTGTGATGAATGCCAAAGGGTTGGTAATATCTCCAGACGTAATGAAATGCCTATGAATTATACTCTTGTTATTGAACCGTTTGATTGTTGGGGATTTGACTTCATGGGACCTTTTCCCTCTTCAGAAGGTAACACTCACATACTTGTTGCTATTGATTATGTTACTAAATGGGTGGAAGCCATACCTACAAAAAGTGCTGATGGTGAGACCTCTTTAAGAATGCTTTTAGATATTATTTTTCCTAGATTTGGAGTGCCTAGATATATTATGACTGATGGAGGTTCTCATTTTATTCATGGAGGTTTTAGAAAAACTCTTGCTAAGTATGGTATTAATCATAGAATTGCTTCCGCTTATCATCCTCAAACTAGTGGTCAAGTAGAATTATCAAATAGAGAGATCAAATCTATTTTGGGAAAGACCGTTAATAAAACTAGAAAAAATTGGGCTAGTAAATTGAAGGATGCACTATGGGCTTATAGAACTGCTTATAAAAATCCCATGGGAATGTCGCCTTATAAAATGGTTTATGGGAAAGCTTGTCATTTACCTTTAGAACTAGAGCACAAAGCTTATTGGGCTGTTAGAGAATTAAATAAAGATCCTAAACTTGCCGGTGATAAGAGGTTGTTGCAATTAAGTTCTCTAGATGAATGGAGAAGTGAAGCTTATGAAAATGCTAAACTCTTTAAAGAGAAAGTTAAAAAATGGCATGATAGAAGGATTATTAAAAGAGAATTTAATATTGGGGATAAAGTCCTATTGTAGGTCTCGTCTCAGATTCTTTGCAGGGAAATTACTCTCGAAATGGGAAGGATCGTATGTTGTTGAGGAGGTGTATCGTTCAGGAGCAATTAAAATTAGCTCTCTCCAAGGCAATGCCACGCAAGTGGTGAATGGACAAAGACTCAAGCATTATATCTCGGGTGATTCTTATAATGTTGATGTTGATATTATTCAAGTGGAAACACCGGAGGCTTTCATCAAAGGGCAAATTGACAAATCCGCGAACTCGACTTTGAATAGGTAACAGTACTGGTAATGAAAAGTACGCAATTTACTTTCCGAACAATATTTTTGCTGTTTCTGGAAAATATGAAAAATTACGAGTTCGAAACGGAGTGGAAAGGACGCACGAGGGCGTGCCACCATAGGCCGGCGCGGCCTGGCCTGGGCCCGCGCCGCCCTATGGTTTGGCCGCCTCGTCGCCCCTTTCCGACTCTAGTTCGACCTGGTACTTTCCTTGTGTCGTGAAATTTTTTGCTATATAATCCCCCGGACCCCTGGAGGCCCGTATATCGTTTTCTCGACGTGTTTTGTTTTGAGCTATTTCTGCCAGGATTTGCTTCGGATCTAGAGCCATCATGTCTTCGTCGGAAACTCCGAAGGACAGCTCCGACAAGGATGTTGGCAACTTGTACATGGAGGAGCTGAGGATGCACCCCAAGGAGTTGCTGCTCGTTGAAGGAGAACTGCAGATCAAGGATGTCCAGGGTCCTGAAGGAGAAGGAAGCTTGGAAGACAGGATGGAGAAGCTAGAACAAGAGGTTTTCAAATACAAGAAGATGGCTGAGCGTGAGGTGGATATCTTCCACAGGATTGTGTCCGAACTCATTGCTGAACATGAGAAGGAAACTGCAAAGCTTTGGGGCGATATCCTCTCACTTCACGACACCACCAACAAGCTCCAAGCACAACTCTATGACGTTCAGAATCAGAACTGTGAGTATGAAAACAGGTTTAAATACATAAGCCGTGCTGCTAGTTTCAGGATTCCCGAGACCAAGATGTCGTTTCTTGATGGAGAGCCTCTTCCTTGGAAGTTTGATGACGGGAGTTCATCACCACCATCGCCGCAGGAGTAATTCATCATCGGTATTGGCATCCCCTTGGTTTGTTCCAAGCTTGGGGGAGTGCCGCGGTATCACATTATCACTACCTTTTACTTTTTATTGTCAAGTAGTATCATATCATGAGTAGGGAAGTTATCATATAAGATGGGTTGCAGTTTGGAAGTATCTCTCCTTTAGTTGGTTGTCTATGTATCCCTTGGTGTGAGTTATCGTTATGGAATATTAATGAGAAGTCTTATCATTTACATTTTGCACATCTTATTTTAGTTTGCAATCTCTATTATATGATTTATCTTGTCATTAGTATTGGTATCACTTTGGGAGCATTGAATAAATCTATTTGGTTTTGGCAAACTTAGCATTGGTCAATAGCAACAACACTTTGAGGCTTAAGTAGAAAAGAGAAATACATGTAGTTGTTTCATTGTCTTTCTTTCTTGTTAGCTCATAGCTTATTATTCTGAAGTTAAAATTGTTTGTGCTTACAAGGAAGATGCATGATTGTTTCTATCACGTGTATATTTGTTTGTTTCCTTCAACTCTTATGCTTGCTAATTAGCCTTGCTATCCAAAGACTTGTGCTGAGAGGGAATACTTCTCGTGCGTCCAAACCTTAGCCCAAACCTATGCCATTTGTGTCCACCATATCTACCTACTACATGGTAATTTCTGCCATTCCAAGTAAATACTTCATGTGCTACCTTTAAACAATTCAAAACTTAGCAATCCTTATTTGTGTCAATGTTTTATAGCTCATGAGGAAGTATGTGGTGTTTTATCTTTCAATCTTGTTGGGCAACTTTCACCAATGGACTAGTGGCTTCATCCGCTTATCCAATAATTTTGCAAAAAGAGCTGGCAATGGGATTCCCAGTCCCAAATTAATTAAACTAAATAGACACTCCTCCATGGTATGTGATTGATGGAAGGCACCCGAAGGATTCGGTTAGCCATGGCTTGTGTAAGCAAAGGTTGGGGGGGAGTGTCATCATCATAATAAAACTAAAATAAAAAGGCACTCCTTCATGGTATGAGATTGTTGGCAGGCACCCGAGGACTCGGTTAGCCATGGTTTGTGAAAGAAAGGTTGGAAGGAGTGCCACATAAAATGAAAATAATATGGGAGCCGCTCTTTGAAGGTTTGCCTGGCAAGGGGGTTAGAGTACCCGCTACCAGTCGTTGACAACAACAAACACCCCTCAAAATATTACTTTTGTTCTCTTTATATGATTTCAAAACTGAAAAAGCTCTAGCACATGATTTAATCCCTGCTTCCCTCTGCGAAGGGCCTGTCTTTTACTTTATGTTGAGTCAGTAAACCTATTTCCCTCCATCTCAAGCAAGCATTTGAGTTGTTGCGATCAAACCATTATATTGTGATTTACTTCATCATGTCTTTTACTTTTCCTTTTTTAGTACAAGTTTTATTTGGATGAATATAGCCTTGCAAGTTATCAATGATTATGAGGAGACTATTATGATTGAGTATGCAAGTTGTGCAATATAGATTTTAACATGAGAGCATTGCTCGATAGATAAGTATAACCTGTTAATTGTTCTCTGACCAAGAACGAAGTTTGCCATCACCAACTATGATTTCTTATGCACCTTTATTTGTGATAACCTCATACTTGTTTCAAGTTGAGTTATATGAGGAAGTTGTTTACTATAATGTCTTGTGTGAATGAATATGATGCTTCTTGTCCGTATTTTATTTATCGACTCTTCACTCCATAAACATGTGGTCCTGTTTACCGAGTTCAGTTTCGCTTGGGGACAAGCGAAGTCTAAGCTTGGGGGGAGTTGATACGTCCAATTTGCATCACTATTTTATATCATAATTTGCTGTTATTCATTGATATATTTCATATTGGGACACAATACTTATGTTATTTCATCTATTTTGCATGTTTCATCATTATTGGAGGATCAACCACCGGAGCCAGGATTCTGCTGGAAAAAGCACCGTCAGAACGCAATATTTCGGAAGATCAACTGTGGAAGGAAATTATATCAAAAATCCTATTTTTCAAGATGACGAGGGAAGCCAGAAGGAGGAGCCAGGTGGACCCAGGGTGGGCCCACACCATAGGGCGGCGCGGCCCATGGCCTGGCCGCGCCACCATGTGGTGTGGGGGCCCCACAGCCCCTTTCGCCTCCTTTTCTTCGCGAAACCCTTCGTCCCGAAAACCTAAGCCACAGAGGGTACCTCGCAAAGAGTTACAGCCGCCTCTGCGGGGCGGAGAACACCAGAGAGAAAAGAGCTCTCCGGCGGGCAGGAATCCGCCGGGGAAATTCCCTCCGGGAGGGGGAAATCGACGCCATCGTCACCGTCATCGAGCTGGACATCATCTCCATCGCCATCATCATCATCTCCACCATCATCACCGCCATCTCCACCGCAGCACCTCGTCACCGCTGTAGCAATTTGGGTTTGATCTTGATTGTTTGATAGGGGAAACTCTCCCGGTATCGATTTCTACTTGTTGTTGATGCTATTGAGTGAAACCATTGAACCAAGTTTATGTTCAGATTGTTATTCATCATCATATCACCTCTGATCATGTTCCATAAGATGTATTGTGAGTAGTTCGTTTAGTTCTTGAGGACATGGGTGAAGTCTAAATGTTAGTAGTGAACTATGGTTGAGTAATATTCAATGGTATGATATTTAAGTTGTGGTGTTATTCTTCTAGTGGTGTCATGTGAACGTCGACTACATGACACTTCACCATTTATGGGCCTAGGGGAATGCATCTTGTATTCGTTTGCCAACTGCGGGGTTGCCGGAGTGACAGAAACCTAAACCCCCGTTGGTATATCGATGCAGGAGGGATCACAGGATCTCAGAGTTTAAGGCTGTGGTTAGATTTATCTTAATTACTTTCTTGTAGTTGCGGATGCTTGCAAGGGGTATAATCACAAGTATGTATTAGTCCTAGGAAGGGCGGTACATTAGCATAGGTTCACCCACACAACACTTATCATAACAATGAAGATTATTTAGCCGTATGTAGCGAAAGTACTAGACTAAAATCCCATGTGTCCTCGAGAACGTTTGGTCATTATAAGTAAACAAACCGGCTTGTCCTTTGTGCTAAAAAGGATTGGGCCACTCGTTGCAATTGTTACTCTCGCACTTTACTTACTCGTACTTTATTCAACTGTTACATCTATACCCCCTGAATACTTGTCTGTGAGCATTTACAGTGAATCCTTCATCGAAACTGCTTGTCAACACCTTCTGCTCCTCGTTGGGATCGACATTCTTACTTATCGAAAATACTACGATACACCCCCTATACTTGTGGGTCATCAGCAGTTTTAACATAATTATTCTTAATAGAACAAGGAATAGTAGGTATACCTGGGTCGCCCAACTTCTTTGGAACTTTGCCATTGAAAGAGTAATTAGCAAGCATAGTGGAAATTTCTTCATTGGGGATTTTCCTCTTGTTAGTAACAATATCTTTCATATACTTCGAATAAGGTGGCAATTTAATAGCATCAGTCAAAGGGATTTGCAAGAATAAAGGTTTCATCCAATCACAAAATTTATTATAGTGTTCTTCTTCCTTTGATTTTAGTTTCTTAGCAGGAAAAGGCATTTGCTTTTGCACCCAAGGTTCTCTTTCATTACCATGTTTCTCAGCAATAAAATCTTCTTTAGTGTACTTTTTATTTTTAGCATGCTTTTCAGGTTCTTCTTCAACCTCTTCTTTATCAGGAGTATCATTCTTATCATTATCTTTATCATGTTCATTACCACTTTCAGTTTCAGCATCAGAAATAGAAATACTATTAGGATCATTAACAGGTTCAGAGGATTCTACAACATTTTTATGCTTCTTCTTCTTTTTCTTCTTAGAATGAGCACTAGGTTCAATACGTTGAGAATCTTGTTCAATTCTTTTGGGATGCCCTTCAGGATATAGAGGATCCTGGGTAGAGACACCACCTCTAGTTGTTACTTCATAAGCATGTTTCTCTTTAGAATTATTCCCTAACAAGTCATTTTGCACTTTAGTGAGTTGATCAATTTGAGTTTGAATCATATGAAAATGTTTAACAAGCATCTTAACATCATTGGAGGTTCTCTCTACAATATCATGCAATTCACTAATAGCTCGAGAATTTTCCATTAAATGATTCTCTACTCTCATATTAAAATTTTCTTGCTTAACAATATAATTATCAAACTCATCTAAGCATTGTGCAGGAGGTTTCGAATACGGAATATCCTCCCTAGTAAAGCGTTGAAGGGAGTTTACCTCAATCATGGATGAAGGGGGAATTATCTCACATATATCTTCTATGGGAGGAAGATTCTTCACATCTTCAGATTTAATACCTTTCTCCTTGAGAGACTTCTTGGCTTCCCTCATATCTTCATTATTTAATTTAATCATACCCCTCTTCTTTAATATTGGCGTTGGAGTTGGTTCAGGCGTAGTCCAATCATCATGATTCCGGCCTATTTTAGCCAATAATTCTTCAGCGTCGTCTGGAGTTCTTTTCCTGAAAACACAACCAGCACAACTATCCAGGTATGCCCTAGACTCAATGGTTAGTCCACTATAAAATATATCAAGTAAATCATGCTTTTCCAAATCATGGTCAGGCCGAGCTCTAATAAGAGAGCAAAATCTCGCCCAAGCCTCAGGCAATTTCTCTCCATCTTCCTGGTTAAAATTATAAATTCTCTGCAAAGCAATATGTTGGGCACTAGCAGGAAAGTATTTACGGAAGAAAACATCAAGCAATTCTTTTGGACTTCTAATAGAATTAGGTGGCAAACTATTATACCAAGTTTTAGCGTCTTCCTTTAATGAGAATGGAAAGATTTTAGCAACAAAGTAAGTACGCATCTTGACATCATCAGAAAACAAGCTACTTAGAGTAGATAACTCAGTCATGTGTTCAACAGCACTTTCTTTTTCAGTACCACAAAAGGGTGTTTTCTCAACAATAGCTATATGAGAGAGATCAAGAGAAAAATCATAATCTTTATCCTTAATGTTTATAGGAGATGTGGCAAACTTAGGATCAGGAGACAGTTTATATCTAACAGCATGTTCTGCAAGCAACTTTTTAATTTTTCTTGCATCAGTAGTAGCATTGCAGTTTTCAATAGAATCATCATTAAGCTCCACATAATCTTCATCAGGATCATCACTAAAATAATCAAGTTCAGGTGAATTAACAGGTGTAGTAGCATTAGGAGTTTCAGTATTTTTAATTTGTCTAGACCTAGCAATTGTAGCATCTAGAAAAGATCCCAATGAACCACTATCATCAAGCACAGCAGAAATATTATCAATATTATGAGAGTTTTCAGATTCAGCAGAAGTACCCGCATGTGAAGCATGCGGCGGTGAAACAAGTTTATCAATCACAGATGGTGAATCAAGAGCAGCAGAGGTACTCAGAGTTGTACCTTTTCTTGTAGTGGATGGTAATATGGCGATCTTAGTATCGCGAGGTTTACCCATGATGGAGAATTTGCAGCGAACAATATTAATCCAAGTGAACTTCCAAATAAAGCTATGCTCCCCGGCAACGGCGCCAGAAAATAGTCTTGATGACCCACAAGTATAGGGGATCGCAACAGTCTTCGAGGGAAGTAAAACACAATTTATTGATTCGACACAAGGGGAGACAAAGAACACTTGGAAGCCTTAACAGCGGAGTTGTCAATTCAGCTGCACCTGGAAACAGACTTGCTCGCAAGAGTTTATCAGTAGTAACAGTTTTATAGCAGTAGCAGTAGTGAAATAACAGCAGCAGAGTAACAGAGACAGCAGTAGTGATTTTAGTAAACAGCAGGATTAAAATACTGTAGGCACGGGGACGGATGAACGGGCGTTGCATGGATGAGAGAAACTAATGTAACAATCATAGCAGGGCATTTGCAGATAATAATAAAACGGTGTCCAAGTACAAAGCAATCAATAGGCATGTGTTCCAATTATAGTCGTACGTGCTCGCAATGAGAAACTTGCACAACATCTTTTGTCCTACCAGCCGGTGGCAGCCGGGCCTCAAGGGAAACTACTGGATATTAAGGTACTCCTTTTAATAGAGTACCGGAGCAAAGCATTAACACTCCGTGAACACATGTGATCCTCACATCGCTACCATTCCCTCCGGTTGTCCCGATTTCTGTCACTTCGGGGCCATCGGTTCCGGACAGCGACATGTGTATACAACTTATAGGTAAGACCATAAACAATGAATATCTTGATGAAACAATAACATGTTCAGATCTGAGATCATGGCACTCGGGCCCTAGTGACAAGCATTAAGCATAACAAGTTGCAACAATATCATCAAAGTACCAATTACGGACACTAGGCACTATGCCCTAACAATCTTATGCTATTACATGACCAATCTCATCCAATCCCTACCATCCCCTTCGGCCTACAGCGGGGGAATTACTCACACATGGATGGGGGAAGCATGGCTGGTTGATGGAGAGGCGTTGGCGGTGATGATGGCGATGATCTCCTCCAATTCCCCGTCCCGGCGGAGTGCCAGAACGAAGACTTCTGGCTCCCGCGACGGAGTTTCGCGATGTGGCGGCGTTCTGGAGGGTTTCTGGCGACTTCGACTTCTCTCCATGCGTTTTTAGGTCGAGGCCGATAAATAGTCCGAAGGAGGGCGTCGGAGGCCGGCCGAGGGGGCCACACCACATGGCCGCGCGGGCCCCCCCTGGGCCGCGCCGCCCTATGGTGTGGGGCCCTCGGGCCTCCACCTTAATTGTCCTTCTGGCTCCGTCAGTATTCTTGGAAAATAGGGCCTTCTGCATAAATTCCGAGGTTTTTCCCGAAAGTTGGATTTCTGCACAAAAACGAGACACCAGAACAGTTCTGCTGAAAACAGCGTTAGTCCGTGTTAGTTGTATCTAAAATACACAAATTAGAGGCAAAACAATAGCAAAAGTGTTCGGGAAAGTAGATACGTTTTGGACGTATCACCGGTAAGGCATGTTTTTGACCATCACGGTCAGATCTTTTGGGACCTATTTACGGGGTCTTCTTTCCCAAAGGTTCCCGACTTTAGAGCTGTTTTTGCCCCCATTGTTGACCTTCTTTGAGCTTGCTATCTCCCTCTCCCTCCAATGAATCTTGCATCCATTTGAGAGAAAAGATAGAGGAGATCTAGATATACATCTTCACCAATCAAATCCCTCTCTTTGTGAGACCACCTAGATCTAGATCTTGGAGAAACTTGGGGTTCTTGGTGGATTTCCTTTGTTGTTCCTCTCTTATTCCCCCACAATGTTTTGTAGCTTTGGTGGAATTTGGGAGTGAAAGATTAGCCATTGCATTTGGTGCATCGGCTTGAGCTTTCCATGGTGATTCGTGGAAGTGAGAGTGAGGAGCTTGTTACTCTTGGGTTCTTGGAACCCTAGATGGATTTGAGGCATTTGTGGCGATTTCTTGGGAGCCTCCAATTAAGTTCTGGATGCGTGCCCCAAGCTTTGTGTAAGGCCCAGTTTCCGCCTCGAAGGAAATCCCTTTGTGGAACCGTGACCTAGGCCTTTGTGGCGAGGGTCACCGGAGAATAAGGTGAGGCACCTTCGTGGCGCTCGGTGTGTGATGTGACGACTACCGCATCTTGGGTGAGGCCTTTGTGGTGTTAGTGTGCATCGAGCAACCACACCTCAAGGTGAGGCCTCTTGTGGCGTTCGGGAGCACTAAGTCACCGCACCTCTCCAACAGAGATTAGCACTCGCAAGAGTGTGAACTTCGGGATAAATCTCCGTCTCATGTGTGCCTCAGTTATCTCTATAACTGAGCTCTTTACTTATGCACTTTACTTTGTGATAGCCATTGTGCTTGAAGCTATATATCTTGCTATCACATAGTTGCTTGTATTGCTTAGCATAAGTTGTTGGTGCGCATAGTATATAGGCTTTGGGCTTGACAAAATAAACACTAGTTTTATTCCGCATTTGTTAAGCCTATCTCTACTACTTAAAAAGACTAAACTTATTCCCTATTCTCCCCGCTACGTCGTCCGTTTAGTCGCCCTTCTATCTGATTCGCTCGCACCCGCACGGATGGGCCAAGCCCAGTCTCTTCCGTCTCTCGACTCCCCGACGTCTCCTCTCCCTTTCTCCTCCGCCTCCCACGCTCGTCCGACCGAAGAATGGGGGAGAGTGGTTTGGCGCCGCCTCCCACGTTGTACATCCCCGTCTCATGGTTGTGTCCTGGTGTTGCGCCCTTTTGCCATTCGTCTGGTGGAGCACCTTGACGTTTTGAAGAAACGTGTGGGTCTGCATCTAGGTCCTATTTCTCATCGCCGTCGTCGGTTTCGTCGACGGTCGCGGCGCGGCCGGATCTCGTCCTCCACTCCTAAATAATCTCCAGGTGACTAGATTGCGTCATGCTCTTCATTCCCCAACATAGGGTTGGTCTTTGAAGGTGGGAATCATCTTGGTTACCATCCGGCTGTCTATTTTTTCTTTCAATAAATCCCTGTCTACTCCGTTTTATCTCGCCGGATACTTCAAATCCTTTCATCCGGTGGTTTGGTTTAATTTCTCTCTCACGGATTCTGGAGCGGATCGGTTGGGGGCGTTTGCATGCTACCTTTGTTGATCTCATGGCAGTGCTCTTCGTTCTTCGTGGCTATATTTCCTTCCACATCCTTGCGCTGGGAGGAGGCCGCCGTGTACATCGGTCTGGCTAGCGAACATCTTCGGCGGAGGCTGCCTGCTCCCGTCTTGTCTCTTCTTCACGGAAAGGGCAGCTTGTCATCGGCTTGCCTTCTGCTGTTGTAAAGGTTAGGGCATTGCTCTGTAATTAATGTCTAGCATTATCACATTGTTCACTGCCATTTACTGGTTATACCAATTAAATTGAAAAGTTTGGTGCATTAGTAGATGTTTCAGTAAATAGCATTCCCTTTGAGCAGCCATATATATGTACCAGGGGCCTGCCGATTATGCCTAATTTACTTAACTTCTTTAGTGCAAGCTACAATCTCTTCTGACCTTTGTACTAAGTAAATTGAATTATTAAGCATGCATTTTTGAGTCTTAGGTTTTCAGTTTCTGCCTTCCGACGGATTAATAACATTGATGTGGATAACGTGTGATAATTAAGTAAACATTTTGATTTTCCACAAGTTGAGCGGTAAATACATAGTTTGACTCAGTCTCTCATATATGTTACTGGAACAAGCATCATATTATTGATTTATGCCTTGTTTGCTTCAGGCTTCAGCTTAGCCATATGTAGCTTCAGGCTCAAGTTGGGACTGGACCAATGCTCGTTTCAATACCATGGTGAACAATTTTGTATTATCTACTAGGTTTACTCATGAAGTGTACATGTACAAATCTGAGCTGACCAATTTTGCTGAACTCCATCAGGTTGCCTACGGGGATTGTATGATTCAAACAAATATTTATGGTTAGCCGTTCAGAATTTTTTGTTGTTGACTACCCATTTCTATGATTGCTCAATGTTCAGTTTCTTATCTGTATATCTATTCTGCAGATTGCTTTAGTGGTCTTGTTCAAAAAATATAGTAGAAAGGGTCATTACCTTTGATTGATTGTTATTATTTCATACGTTCCAGTGAACCTGAAGAATTGATATTGCATACAAGTCTATCCCTCTCATGTTATTTTCAGCAAACAATCAAATTTTGATCGTAGTGCAGGTCATATGCCCAATAGTTTGTTGGTTGCATCTAATCTCGTGAAACATCTGTTGGCGATTCAAAATTTGGAGTGAGTTTCAAAGGATTCTTTCCAATAAAGTGTATACCAAAATTGAACTCTTTATGTTTTGCTCATCTAATAGACTTAAATTCAGCAAATAGAGTTGTCTTGATCTGACTTTACCCACACGATATGCTGTATGCTCATGTTGGGAGCATGTCATCTCTTGATTTATGGTAGTAGATTTTAAATTTAATAAGTTTTAGGCTTCTCTTAGAGTTTTCTAATGTCTACACCCTGGAACCTTTAGATTTCTTTAAGGACAAGGTTGGAATGTGTGTATGATTATTTCGTCTGATTTATGAGCTATGGCGGCACTTATGTTGCAGTTACACATACTTTAGCTCTTCTCTTTTATTAAGCTTGATCTGCACATGATAGCATTATCTCTACTCATCACATTTCATAGAGTAGTGTTATTATTTTAAAAGTTCTATTTGATCCAGAATAGTAGATCCATATATTTATTTTCTTTGATTCAATATTTTCTGAAAATCATTTTACTATTGTTTTGACAGCCTGTTTATATGAAATTGCAATGGTGTATAAATCTACATGCATAGTTTTTTTTGTTACTTACTGGTTGAAGTAATTGTAGATTTATGAGTTATTCTTGTGCCCTTCACTTGCGCAACTTGTGTTAACTTGAAGTGATTTGGTTGTTCAATTGCTCGATTAAATGCAGTTATCAGAAGGAATTGGAGTAGCCTCACGGGCTTCATGGCACAACAAATGTGAATCCCTTGTCCGCCTATCATGTTTGTTATTCGCCTATATTTGCAGCACAATACGAAAATTATACTTATTTTTAGTAGTTTAGACTAATGATTGCTCTTCACCACCTCTCTCCATAGGTAACGCTGATTCTGCCACTGAGGTCCACCACCTACGTTGGACTGCCCTCTCCAATAGACTAGCCACCGCTCGACTGCCAATGTGCTTTTCAGGTATTACCCCTTGATTTCCCTTCATTCTTTCTGTCCATGACTCATTCAATGGATCGATGATGAATACTCCCTCCGTCCCGGTTTACAGGGCCTACACGTATCCCAATATCGTAAATTTGACCAATATAATATAAGTTTTAATTATACCATTAGAAAGTACAACATCTGAACTTTCTAATGATATATATTTTTTAGTATATATATTATGTCATGTTGGTTAAATTAATGATCTAGAGATACACGCAAGACCTATAAACCGGGAAGGAGGTAGTAGCATATTTTGATCTAATACAGTATATGGGATAAATATGACATCAAGCTGTTGTACTAACAACTAAGAACAATATCTGCATCTAATACAGTATATGGTATGGTCTTACAAGGTGCTTTGAGCACAAGTTGCATATTATTGTGAAAATGATTGTTTTGGTATGAAAAATCCTAATTCCTAATTCATTGGGTTTGTAATGATGAGAAAGTGTCCTATAGGTTTTTAAAAAGGAGTATTGTTATCATATTTATTGCTTGAGCATGATATTAGTTTTACCTCAGTCAGACTATTAGAATGTTGTGATATATGCGGATAGAATCTTAATTTTTAGTAAATAATTCCTCTTCAGAAATCAGGAGGACCGCCACCGCCGTCACGCCATTGTCCTCATTTGTGTCTTGCGAGCCTAATATGCATGCCACATGCCTCAGTCCGCAAGCTGCAAGCCATCTCCACCCAGATGTTGCGCTGCCCTCCATGCATGTCTGCTGCTTCTTAGAAGCATCAAAACATTGAACATCCTTTAGGTAATGTTCCTTAGATTGCATTTTAAAGGGTAAGTAATGCCCACATTACTTGAGATATCTTTCAGACTGTGCACTGGATTTTCTGAACTGAATGATTACAGTATAGGAAATGCTATGCAATTTGAATTATCTTCATCTGGTGTGAAGGCACTTTGAGCCCAATGTCACATTTAATGCCTTGTATGCAATCCTTAGTCAAAAAGATCATGCAAATTTTTACATGTCGATGGGTTCAGGGGAGACTTATTTTCTACACCATAATACTATTATTGTACTTACCTGGATACTTTTTCTTCCACTTAATATTTTCGACAAGCTCACATTTTTTTGTGTAGTATGATACCTGTTCCTGGTGTATGCAATAAAAAAATAAATTTATGGTGAAATGTTACATTAAGATAGATACAGGTCTAGGATGATTTGAGACGAGTGATTTTTTAATGAGATTTTTTCCAGTGCTAGACAAGAGAAATAGGCAAATATGTAGCTTCTTCTGAAAAGTGCAAGTATGGAACCACTGATTCATGCTTCCAGTAGTTTGTATTGATGCTTTCTAGAGATTTTATTTACAAACGTCAATCCTTTCATGACAAGGCTTAATTAAGCCTTTTTTATGTTGTCTCTGCTGAGACAAGTACCACTTATATTTCACAATATATTCTATAATAGGGCGTGAGATGGAAATAGAATTAGCTCCCTGATAATCTCCTTGCCGATGTTTGCGCATGTAATTAGTTGCACAAATTTTTCCAGCAGAAAACATGTATACTTTTGTAATGAGAATATGTGGTGTTCTTCTCTCTCTTTTTTTAAATGAGAACATGAGAACTATAGCAATACACTTATCAGCTCCTAGATTCATGATACAAAATATGAGTGGTGACGAGCACATTCTGTACTAGAATACATCTTCACCCAAAAGGTCATTTATTTATTTATTTATTCAACTACTGCATTCATATTTTTTCCTCATTGTGTCCTTCATCACACAAAACTTGTCGGAGCCCTTCCTCCCCAGTTCATTTTAACGTTTGCCCAAAACCCCCTAATACATTCTGATTGTTTTAAATTTAGGCTTCAAATAAAATTTCACATTGGATTCTTCGCCATCGATTGTCTGGTCCGTCGTGGGCCTGCTTCTCTCGCGTGGACGCCAGCCTACCGCGCACACGCACAGCCGCATGTGCACGATGTACTAGACTCCATCTTCCAGCCCGGGAATGAGCTCGCGGAAGCCAACATCGCGGATGGTTGAACGCGTAGGAGCTCGACAACGATGGACGGGGCGGATTGACCTGGCGGCTGGCCGGCCTGCCCGCGCTCTCTCCTTGGTGCCTCTCACGTCGTCATTCTCCCTCGCCTCCGCAGCTCCCTCGCTGTTGTCCACCGAGGAAGGAACTCGTCGACGAGTTTGGGCCCTGCCTCACCGCCGCTGCCAGAAGATCCTGCACCCTGCCTCGCTAGCGTGGCCAGAGATAGTAGGGAGGGGAAGACCTGCCCCCCGGCTCACCGTCCTGACTCTCGCGGTCTCACCGTCTTACTTTGTTAACTATCGGGCTCTCGCCATCTCGTCGGCAGCTCCAACTCGTCAAACTATAGTGTCTTCTTCTCTCTGAAGAATAAGAAGGTACATTTATCAGTATTTGTGTTCAGCATTTGATAATTGCATCAAAAGAGCGATATAGTTGAGAATTGCATTTGATCAGCATTTGTGTTCAGCATTAGCATTTGGGAATAACAAGGCACTATAGTTTACTGGATTACCTAAGCAATGAAATTCACACATAGAACTAGCCCGGTTTGATAGGCAACAGGGGAGGATGCTTATATCCTCTGATGCGTTTTGTTGAATGGAAGTTTGGTTTTTAAGTCACGCTTTGCCTTGTTTATGCGATTATTACTTAATGAAGATCTACCAGTAAGCTTGGTTCACTAGGAAGCTTGATGCATTGTTATTAGTATTGTCTCTTGCGGTGTAATTCAATAATTAACATCAGTTATTGTCCTTTTGATCGCTTTCATTGTTTGCCTAATCTTTATTTTATAGTACAAGAGATTTATGGTTTGCTAGGTTGTGCTGGTGCTGAAGCTAGGCACAAGTTGGTTTTTATGATTGCAAACAAACAAAAAGGGACCGTGTGTTTGCAGGCTACTGAAATATGAAGCACAAGTTTCATGTTGTTTTTCAGAATTATTGTACTGAAGAGATTTCTTCCAGTATTCGTAGGTATGCATAAAGCACTGGCATCGGCACAGATGATAGAAAATGAGCACGTGGTCCAAACCACTTGATAGTTGATAGGGTGATTATCAGGTAGCATCATAATTCAGAAAGAAGCATAACTCACCGGAATCTGTGGTGGTGACCATGCCGGAGCCTTGGAAGTAGCAGGAGGCTCCTGCCTTTCTTTGTGACTGACGGAAGATAGTACCCCTTCTCGGATTGTATTGCGATGTCTATGCTCTGTCCAAGAAACGATGTGGAAGATGGTTGAATGATCGTCGAGCCACCTCACCATCATCTACTGCCGCGCCGCAGCCTAACAAGGAGGACAGACGTGGAATCTTCGTCCTCCTTGTCGTAGCTAGCACCACATCACCAACTCTTCGCCTCCCTCATCCCCGTGACCTCCATATTGAGCACCACCGATCACCTCAATCTGTTGTTACTAAACCACAGGAGTACGCCAACCCATCCAAATCGTGGGAGAAATTCTTGATATTTTGCTACGGGGGAGTGGTTGAGTCGCGGGGAGTGGCATGGGAGGAGGGAGTGGGGGAACTGCGCGGGGAGTGAGTGGGAGGACCGCTAGCGCGGGAAGCTGCGCGGGGGTGGCTGGCGACGGAGCTGCGATGTTGGATGACTATTGACCTCTTGCATTATAGGAAAGAAATGGAAGATGTTGGGTGCAATGTTTTCTTGTATTGTGAAAAAACAATGGAGGAGAGGCGGTTGCAATGCATTTATATAAAATAATCTTTTTATAACTTTTAGACTTCATAAACGTAAGGGCCAACTCATAGGCACTTAATTAAAAAGTGTATGTGCTGCAGGAGCACGAAACCTACAAATACACATCGGTTTCCATGGGTTATTAAATTTCATTTCTCAATGCATATATATACTTTACAGCCCAATATAAAAATTCAAAACGAATCAAGGATATTATAATCTACTACAACATAATAATACTGAACGCACAAACAAGATATTGTGTATCTGCGTTGTTATAAGTTCTAGCTCTTCTTGTTACTCTTCCATGTATTCCAGATCGTCATAACTTTAACCTAGATAACGCAGAAGAGTAACAGGAAAAACTAGAACTTTAAATCACACAGATGCACAATGATGTTGTCTTATTATTGCGTCGATATTATCATGATGTAAATATTATGAAATTCCAGACTTGTTTTAAATTTTTATAGTGAGTTATGAATTATATATGTGCATTGAGAAATAAAATTTCAGAACCCGTGGCAACGCACGGGCATTTGTACTAGTCTCGTAAAAGTTTTAAACCGCCTATTCACCCCCCCCCCCTCTAGGCGACATACGTGTCCTTTCAATTGGTATCAGAGCCCGGTCTCTCGTTTTAGGCTTCACCGCCTTGAGAGTAAAGATGTCGGCTAGAGGATTAGTGCACGATGACATTCTTATATTAGATGACACAAATTATGATGTTTGGAAAATTTGCATGCTTAGTCATTTTTGGAACATTGACCCTCATATGGAGAAAATTGTAGATATAGATTTTTCTCCTCCTATTGATTCACAAAATCTATCTTTAGAGGATGAGAAAAAATTATATCTGAATTCTCAAGCTTCTAATGTTCTTATGAATGCTTTGAGAGAAGTGGGTCTTTTTCCATACTTGCCTTTTTGGAGCGCTCATGAGTTATGGACAAATATTCAAGATAAATATGATGTGTCCAAAATTATTAAGGAAGATTGCATGGCTTCCACTTCCAGCCGTGGTGAGTCGTCATCTTCATCCACTTCACCAATGTGTGGCAAGACAGAAGGTAATGATATGGTGAGTGGTGATGAATATTTCAATGTTGATATTGAGCTTACAATTGATCATTCTTCATCTCTATCTCATTGCAATGCATTATCTATGGACGTAAACACATCTAGCACTATAAATCATCTACATGCTTGTGTTGATAGTCCTTGCATATCATGTGTAAGTTGCTTGAATAAATCTCATGATGATATGTTTGCTTTGTCTTGTGGCCATGATAAAAATGCTTCTATTTCTTCTAGTTGTGTGACTAACAATGTAGAGGAAACCAAAGATTCTATTGGTCAAGACAAGATCTTGAAAGGAGCCTCAAAAAACTCCGCATCTTTATCTCACGGTTCTCATATTTGCCTTAGGCCAAGGGTTCGACGGTATCTCCTACCATGGAACCTAATATTTCTCGTGGTGATAAGGATGAGGATGAGTATGAAGAAGAGGATTGGGTTGCCTCTCTACGCGATAAGGGTAAGAGTGTATTTAGTGTTCTTTGCACAGATAAAATTGCTAGCTCTCACTTCTTTGAAATCTTAACTACTGCTATTGAGATCCAAAAACTTATTTGGATGCGTGAGAACACTATTTGTAAAATGGGTGCTCTTGAACGAGAGTATGCCAATGATGTAGCATCCCTAAAGAATGATCTTGAAGAAGAACAAGCGATCGTAGACTCTCTTGAGGAGAAACTTGAAACCCTTGAGGAGTCTCAAAATGAAATAATTTCTAAACTCACTAAAGAAAGAGATCATGCTAAAGCTCAATTAAAAATGCTTAAAAAGGAAAAGGTCAAATTTGATGTTGGTCATGATAAACTTGTTAAGGATCTAGATGATCTAGACAAGGCCCACAAGGTATTGGAGAGCGAACACTCTATCCTCGCCAAGTCCCATGAGCAACTTCAAGCTTCATATTGAAAAGAGTGTGGTATGTTACCCTCTCCTTTTGATATGTCTTGTGATGATGCTTGTGCTACTAACTCTACTTCTTGTGAAGCATCTATCTTGAAGGAGAATGTTGAGCTAAGGGATCAACTTGAATTGCTAACTAGCAATTATGGTAAATTGGAAGAAAATCATGGAAAACTTTCTAGCTCCCATGAGGATCTTCTAGCTTCCCATGATAGGCTAAAGTTATCTCATGAGGCTATTATGTCAAAGGTAACATCTTGTGAGCCTCATGTGGACACTAGCACTACTACTCAAAATGCTATATTGTCATGTGCTAGTCCTAGTAATTCATCCACTCATAGTATTGCTAAATCTTGTGATGAATTATCTTCCTTGCCTTGTTGCTCTAATAATGAAGGTTCTACTTCCTCTAGTACGTGTGTTGTTACTAACCATGTAGAGGAAATCAAAGAGCTCAAGACCCAAATCACTTCTTTGAAGAAAGACTTGGTAAAGAGTAATGAAGGGAAATGCAAACTTGACAAGATGTTGAGTGTGCAACAATCCCCCAATGACAAGAGTGTACTTGGATTCAACTCCAACAACAAGAACAAGTCCAAGAACAACAAGAATAAGAAGGGACAATTACAAGTCAAAGACCCGGCCAAGAAAGAGGGTGAGAAGGGAATTCCGGGTGAGAAGCGATCCGCTTTATTTAGAGCATCTCCAGTCGTTGGGCTCCCAGGCCGAAATCCGGCGCTATTTAGCGCCGGATGGATGAAAATTTTGGCCTGGGAAGGCCCATTTTCCCAGCGGCGAGCTCAGGATGGATGAAAATTTTGGACAAATGCCGGCGAATTCAGACAAAATAAGACGAATTTCGTTCAAACATAGGCGAAATTTAGAGATATTTAACATATATAGGCGAGTTCGTACATATATAGGCCAAATTCGTAATATATTTGAATTCGGCCACAGGGAAACAAAATTTAAAATTTAAAATGGCGATCTACATGCCGAAATGGCGGTAGAAGGTCGTGTAGTCGCCGCCGTCATTGTCGTCGCTGGAGTTGCCGGCGTCCTCGGGCGGCGGCGCCTCGTACCAACGGCTTGAACCCTAGCCAGGGTCACCGCGTGGCGGCATCAGCCGATAGAGGTCGTCGTCGCTGCTCTCCTCGAGCTTGATGAGCGGCACGGGCACGACGGGTGCGATCGGTGCGGCACAGATGGCGCGGCGCCGGGCGGCTGCCAAGTCCAGCAAGCGCCTCTGCTGCTCTGCCTCCTGCCGCTCCCAGTCCCGCCTGGACCAGTCGAGCGCGGCATCCATGGGGAGGGCGTTGTCGGCAGGGATGAGGTGGTTCAGCGACCTGGTGATCGCCTCCGCCACCGTGGCGTCCTCGGCACGCTTGGCCTCCTCCTCGGTGAGCTGGGACCTCCTTCTTCAAGGTCTTCCTCTTGCGGCCGCGCGAGGGAGATGATGAGCGGTGCCCCCTGGTCGCGGGTGATGAGGTCGGCGGTGAGAGGCCGGCTCCTTCTTCACGATGGTCGACGTCGCAGGTGGAGGAGCCGACCCGCCGGATCTCGACGCTGACCTCGACCCAGACAACGAGGAGGACAACGTCATCCATCGCAGCGTCCAGGAGCTACCGTGCCGGCGCGACACGGTAGGCGCCGCCGGCAGTGGCATCCCCAGAACGGGGGAGTTGCCACTCTCGATGTGCGTGAGCATGTTCTCGAGGTGCGACCAGGCCCGATCCACTAGCGGCGGCGCCCGGCGGCATTGTTTCGTGCCGGAGGAGGAGGAGGGCCGTCGTACGCGATGAGTTCTCGCTCGTACCTTCGCCGGAAAAAACTCTATCCATGCGTCGTAGTTGTCCGGGAAGAAGCGTTCCTCCATGCGCTGCTCGTCACTGAGGGTGACGAGCACCGCGTCGATCTTCATCTCCAGCGCAGCGCGACCGACTGGCGACGGTGGGATTGGGACGCCGTGATGGGGTTCATAGCACAGAAAACAAAAAAATTCTTACCGCAAGACGAATAAATCCAAGATCTAATCTATAGAACACCCAAGATCTAATCTACAAGATCGGAGCAACGAGATTGATGTGAGACTAACCCTCGAAGATTTCCAAAGCCTACGAGATTAGATCTCGTTGTTGGTGAAGACGATCGTCCCCAGTGCTGCAATCCGGCAGCACTTCCGTACTCGGTCGCGCGTACGGTTTCGATGAAGCCCTTCCTCTCCCCGTTCCAGCGGGAAGCGGAGGTGTGGTAGATCTCCTCCAAAACCCAGCAGCACGACGGCGTGGTGGTGGTGGTGGAGGAGGAAAAACTACAGGGCTTCGCCTAAGCCGGAGCAGTATATGGAGGAGGAGAGGGGCGGCCAGAAGAGGTGGCAAGGTTGGGGTCGGCCCCCTGCCCCCTCCCCTCTTTATATAGGGGGAGGGTCGGCTGGGGTGGCCCCCCTGCGCCCCAAACCCATCTAGGGCCGGCGGCACAAGGGAGGAGGGGGGAGTCTTGCCCCCCAAGTTGATCCCCCCCTTAGGGTTTTGGGGAAACCCAACGGTGATACTAGTGTTGACAATAGAAAGTGCAAATTGCAATCTTCACTATGGTGGGAGAGACAGACACCCGCAAAGCCACTTATGCAATACAAGTTGCATGTCAAGCGTGGACCAAGTCTCATGAGACGCGGTCATGTAAAGTTAGCCCGGGCCGCTTCATCCCACCATCCCGCAAGATGCAAAGTACACAAACTAAAGCAACAAAAGCATCAACGCCCACAAAACCATTGTGTTCTACTCGTGCAACAGATCTATGCGTAGACATGGCTCTGATACCACTGATGGGGTTTGTAGCACAGAAAACAAAAAATTTCCTACCGCAAGACGAATAAATCCAAGATCTAATCTATGGAACACCCAAGATCTAATCTACAAGATCGGAGCAACGAGATTGATGTGAGACTAACCCTCGAAGATTTCCAAAGCCTACGAGATTAGATCTCGTTGTTGGTGAAGACGATCGTCCCCAGTGCTGCAATCCGGCAGCACTTCCGTACTCGGTCGCGCGTACGATGTCGATGAAGCCCTTCCTCTCCCCGTTCCAGCGGGCAGCGGAGGTGTGGTAGATCTCCTCCAAAACCCAGCACCACAACGGCGTGGTGGTGATGGTGGAGGAGGAAAAACTGCAGGGCTTCGCCTAAGCCGGAGCAGTATATGGAGGAGGAGCGGGGCGGCCAGAAGAGGTGGCAAGGTTGGGGTCGGCCCCCTGCCCCTCCCCTCTTTATATAGGGGGAGGGTCGGCTGGGGTGGCCCCCCTGCACCCCAAACCCATCTAGGGCCGGCGGCACAAGGGGGGAGGGGGGAGTCTTGCCCCCCAAGTTGATCCCCTCCCTTAGGGTTTTGGGGAAACCCTAAGGGGTGGCTGGCCTGGGCCTTGAGGCTTGGTGCGCCTGGCCCATTAGGGCTGGGCAGCACCCCCTCGGCCCATGGTGGCCCCCCTAGGTCGTGGGCCCCATGGTGGACCCCTCCGGAACCTTCTAGAACCTTCCAGTCTTTCACCGGAAAAATCCCAAACTTTTCCGAAACCTAGAAATCAACTTCCCTTATATGAATCTTATTCTCCGGACCATTCCGGACCTCCTCGTGATGTCCTGGATCCCATCCGAGACTCCGAACAAACTTCGGTCTTCATCTCATATTCCGAATCTACTTATGCGACATCGAACCTTAAGCGCGTCACCCTACGGTTCGCGAACTATGCAGACATGGTCGAGACTCCTCTCCGAGCAATAACCAATAGCGGGATCTGGAGATCCATAATGGCTCCCACATATTCAACGATGAATTAGTGATCGATTGAACCATTTACATACGATGTCGATTCCCTTTGTCACACGATATTTTACTTGTCCGAGGTTCGATCATTGGTATCTCCATACCTTGTTCAACCTCGTTACCGACAAGTACTCTTTACTCGTACCGTGGTATGTCATCTCTTATGATCCAATCATATGCTTGCAAGCTAATCAGACGACATTCCACCGAGAGGGCCCAGAGTATATCTATCCGTCATCAGGATGGACAAATCCCACTATTGATCCATATGCCTCAACTCACACTTTCCGAATACTTCATCCCATCTTTATAACCACCCATTTACGCAATGGCGTTTGATGTAATCAAAGTACCCTTCCGGTGTAAGTGATTCACATGATCTCATGGTCGAAGGATTTAGGCAACTATGTATCGAAAGCTTATAGCAAATTGAACTTAATGACTTGATCTTATGCTATACTTATTTGGGTGTGTGTCCATTATATCACTCACCTAATGACATAACCTTGTTATTAATGACATCCAATGTTTATGATCACGAAACCATGATCATCCATTAATCAACAAGCTAGTTATACAAGAGGCTTACTAGGGACTCCTTGTTGTTTACATAACACACATGTATCAATGTTTCGGTTAATACAATTATAGCATGGGATGTAAACATTTATCATGAACACTAAGATATAACAATAACTAATTTATTATTGCCTCTTGAGCATATCTCCAACAGTCTCCCACTTGCACTAGAGTCAATAATCTAGTTTACATTTGTAAAGATATAACACCTTGGCCTTCTGGTGCTTATCATGTTTTGCTCACGAGAGAGGTTTTAGTCAACGGATCTGACACGCTCAGAAACGTATGTATTTTGCAATTCATTTGCGTCTCAACGCATCACTCATTTTCCAAATGAGTCGGCATTAATTGTATATGCTTAGTCCTCTGGTGGAACTTTAATTCCGCGGTCTGAAATAAGTCACTAATATTGTCATACACAATATAGCTTCAAAGTTCTGACACTATCGGAACTACACCAAGTTCTCAAAGAACTCCTCGACTTAGCATCCTCAGTCATTGTCAAAATAATGACATACTCTGCCTTCTTTTGTAGAATCCGTCACAATATTTAGGACTCTTCTAAAACTAGCATTGTGCTACCTATTAATCAACACTTAGCCTAATTGAGATTTGAAATTAATTTTTATATGTGACTGATACGTCCAAAACGTATCTACTTTCCCGAACACTTTTGCTATTGTTTTGCCTCTAATTTGTGTATTTTGGATACAACTAACACGGACTAACGCTGTTTTCAGCAGAACTGTTCTGGTGTCTCGTTTTTGTGCAGAAATCCAACTTTCGGGAAAAACCTCGGAATTTATGCAGAAGGCCCTATTTTCCAAGAATACTGACGGAGCCAGAAGGACAATTAAGGTGGAGGCCCGAGGGCCCCACACCATAGGGTGGCGCGGCCCAGGGGGGCCACGCGGCCATGTGGTGTGGCCCCCTCGGCCGGCCTCCGACGCCCTCCTTCGGACTATTTATCGGCCTCGACCTAAAAACGCACGGGGAGAAGTCGAAGTCGCCAGAAACCCTCCAGAACGCCGCCATATCGCGAAACTCCGTCGCGGGAGCCAGAAGTCTCCGTTCTGGCACTCCGCCGGGACGGGGAATTGGAGGAGATCATCGCCATCATCACCGCCAACGCCTCTACATCAACCAGCCATGTTTCCCCCATCCATGTGTGAGTAATTCCCCCGCTGTAGGCCGAAGGGGATGGTAGGGATTGGATGAGATTGGTCATGTAATAGCATAAGATTGTTAGGGCATAGTGCCTAGTGTCCGTAATTGGTACTTTGATGATATTGTTGCAACTTGTTATGCTTAATGCTTGTCACTAGGGCCCGAGTGCCATGATCTCAGATCTGAACATGTTATTGTTTCATCAAGATATTCATTGTTTATGGTCTTACCTATAAGTTGTATACACATGTCGCTGTCCGGAACCGATGGCCCCGAAGTGACAGAAATCGGGACAACCGGAGGGAATGGTAGCGATGTGAGGATCACATGTGTTCACGGAGTGTTAATGCTTTGCTCCGGTACTCTATTAAAAGGAGTACCTTAATATCCAGTAGTTTCCCTTGAGGCCCGGCTGCCACCGGCTGGTAGGACAAAAGATGTTGTGCAAGTTTCTCATTGCGAGCACGTACGACTATAATTGGAACACATGCCTATTGATTGCTTTGTACTTGGACACCGTTTTATTATTATCTGCAAATGCCCTGCTATGATTGTTACATGAGTTTCTCTCATCCATGCAACGCCCGTTCATCCGTCCCCGTGCCTACAGTATTTTAATCCCGCTGTTTACTAAAATCACTACTGCTGTCTCGTTACTCTGCTGCTGTTATTTCACTACTGCTATCGCTATAAAACTGTTACTACCGATAAACTCTTGCGAGCAAGTCTGTTTCTGTGTGCAGCTGAATTGACAACGCCGCCGTTAAGGCTTCCACGTTTTGTGTGTATCCCCTTGGGTCGAATCAATAAATTGGGTTTTACTTCCCTCGAAGACTCGCGATCCCCTATACTTGTGGGTCATCAAGACTATTTTCCGGCGCCGTTGCCGGGGAGCATAGCTTTATTTGGAAGTTCACTTGGATTAATATTGTTCGCTGCAAATTCTCCATCATGGGTAAACCTCGCGATACTAAGATCGCCATATTACCATCCACTACAAGAAAAGGTACAACTCGAGTACCTCTCGCTGCTCTTGATTCACCATCTGTGATTGATAAACTTGTTTCACCGCCGCATGCTTCACATGCGGGTACTTCTGCTGAATCTGAAAACTCTCATAATATTGATAATATTTCTGCTGTGCTTGATGATAGTGGTTCATTGGGATCTTTTCTAGATGCTACGATTGCTAGGTCTAGACAAATTGAAAATACTGAAACTCCTAATGCTACTACCCCTGTTAATTCACCTGAACTTGATTATTTTAGTGATGATCCTGATGAAGATTATGTGGAGCTTAATGATGATTTTATTGAAAAATGCAATGCTACTACTGATGCAAGAAAAATTAAAAAGTTGCTTGCAGAACATGCTGTTAGATATAAACTGTCTCCTGATCCTAAGTTTGCCACATCTCCTATAAACATTAAGGATAAAGATTATGATTTTTCTCTTGATCTATCTCATATAGCTATTGTTGAGAAAACACCCTTTTGTGGTACTGAAAAAGAGAGTGCTGTTGAACACATGACTGAGTTATCTACTCTAAGTAGCTTGTTTTCTGATGATGTCAAGATGCGTACTTACTTTGTTGCTAAAATCTTTCCATTCTCATTAAAGGATGACGCTAAAACTTGGTATAATAGTTTGCCACCTAATTCTATTAAAAGTCCAAAAGAATTGCTTGATGTTTTGTTCCGTAAATACTTTCCTGCTAGTGCTCAACATATAGCTTTGCAGAGAATTTATAATTTCAACCAGGAAGATGGAGAGAAATTGCCTGAGGCTTGGGCGAGATTTTGCTCTCTTATTAGAGCTCGGCCTGATCATGATTTGGAAAAGCATGATTTACTTGATATATTTTATAGTGGACTAACCATTGAGTCTAGGGCATACCTGGATAGTTGTGCTGGTTGTGTTTTCAGAAAAGAACTCCAGACGCACGTCGAAGAATTATTGGCTAAAATAGGCCGGAATCATGATGATTGGACTACGCCTGAACCAACTCCAACGCCAATATTAAAGAAGAGGGGTATGATTAAATTAAATAATGAAGATATGAGGGAAGCCAAGAAGTCTCTCAAGGAGAAAGGTATTAAATCTGAAGATGTGAAGAATCTTCCTCCCATAGAAGATATATGTGAGATAATTCCCCCTTCATCCATGATTGAGGTAAACTCCCTTCAACGCTTTACTAGGGAGGATATTCCGTATTCGAAACCTCCTGCACAATGCTTAGATGAGTTTGATAATTATATTGTTAAGCAAGAAAATTTTAATATGAGAGTAGAGAATCATTTAATGGAAAATTCTCGAGCTATTAGTGAATTGCATGATATTGTAGAGAGAACCTCCAATGATGTTAAGATGCTTGTTAAACATTTTCATATGATTCAAACTCAAATTGATCAACTCACTAAAGTGCAAAATGACTTGTTAGGGAATAATTCTAAAGAGAAACATGCTTATGAAGTAACAACTAGAGGTGGTGTCTCTACCCAGGATCCTCTATATCCTGAAGGGCATCCCAAAAGAATTGAACAAGATTCTCAACGTATTGAACCTAGTGCTCATTCTAAGAAGAAAAAGAAGAAGAAGCATAAAAATGTTGTAGAATCCTCTGAACCTGTTAATGATCCTAATAGTATTTCTATTTCTGATGCCGAAACTGAAAGTGGTAATGAACATGATAAAGATAATGATAAGAATGATACTCCTGATAAAGAAGAGGTTGAAGAAGAACCTGAAAAGCATGCTAAAAATAAAAAGTACACTAAAGAAGATTTTATTGCTGAGAAACATGGTAATGAAAGAGAACCTTGGATGCAAAAGCAAATGCCTTTTCCTGCTAAGAAACTAAAATCAAAGGAAGAAGAACACTATAATAAATTTTGTGATTGGATGAAACCTTTATTCTTGCAAATCCCTTTGACTGATGCTATTAAATTGCCACCTTATTCGAAGTATATGAAAGATATTGTTACTAACAAGAGGAAAATCCCCAATGAGGAAATTTCCACTATGCTTGCTAATTACTCTTTCAATGGCAAAGTTCCAAAGAAGTTGGGCGACCCAGGTATACCTACTATTCCTTGTTCTATTAAGAATAATTATGTTAAAACTGCTCTATGTGATTTGGGAGCCGGTGTTAGTGTTATGCCTTTTTCTCTTTATAAGAGACTTTATCTAGATAAGTTGATACCTACTGATATATCTTTGCAAATGGCTGATAAATCTACTGCTATTCCTGTTGGTATATGTGAGGATGTTCCTGTTCAAGTTACTACTAACTGCTTGATATTAACTGATTTTGTTGTGTTGGAAATGCCTGAAGATGATAATATGTCTATTATTCTTGGGAGACCTTTTCTTAACACCGCAGGGGCTGTTATTGATTGCAATAAAGGAAAGGTTACTTTCAATGTTGATGATAAAGAGCATACCGTTTATTTCCCTAAGAAGATTGATAAAGTATGTGGAGTCAATACTATTTTTAATGTGAGAACTATCAAAGTGGGAACTATTGATTGTCCTATATATGAGCCTAAAGAAGAATATCAAACTCTCGTGATTGGATCCATATCAATACAATTCAAGGTAACATGATTGATTTGAGGTTTATTTCTTCTTATGCTATGTAAAATTTATTTGGTGGCAAGACTTGATCAACCTTGTTAACAAATACTTTTTATATGCATAAAGGAGGTAAACAACATCTATTTCTTCCTCCACTTGCTCTAGTTGCTGTAGCATTTTTAATTTGCAAAGTTCCTTAGTTAATTGGAGATTTCAAAAAAAAAAAATCCTGGCCAGTAATAATAAACTTAATACCCAGAAATGTTCATTTTTCAAAGTTTTCAAAAATTCACAAAAATTATACCGTTGGTCCTATTTTTCAACGAGGCACCTGGGAGCACCAGAGGATGACCTGTGGGGCACCATGGGGTGCCACACCACAGGCCGGCGCGGCCAAGGAGGGGGGCGCGCCACCCTGTGGTGTGGGCCCCTCCTTGCCCCACTTTGCCATCTCTTTCTTCCAGCACCTTCTCTCTCCCGAAAAAACTCGTACCAGGTTCCTCTCACTCGCGTTTTTACTCCAGAGCTCCAGATTTCTCGATCTCTTTGCTCAGCCCAGATTTCTTGCTGAAATTTGGCACATTTGCTCCTTGGTATGTGACTCCTCCACCCATCCAAGTAGAATTTTGTTTGGTTGAGTATATCTTGAATATTTTGCTACTGTAGGTAACATGTTTAGTGAGCTTGCATGCTTGTTCTAAGTGGTAGAAACTAGTTTTGATGCATGATTAGTACTCTAGCAAGTTCCTATGGTAGTTTCCCTCAATTATATGTCACCAAATCAAATTTTATATTGTTTGTTGAAAATTTCAGAGAAGAGATGAAGAAGTTCAACTTTGGAGAGTTGTTCAAGAAAGGAACAACCAGCACCGGGAGGCCTTCTAGGGCCGCCACCCGGCTTAGGCGATCGTACAACGAGGATATCATCGCGCCTAGCTTCGCGCCCGAAGAGGACAACGGGGCTCCTAATGCTTCGTCTTTTCCATGCTATGATTTTCTAAGGAATGCAGGGATATTGGAGGATTTCTTCACCCTTGTCAACAGGGCGGGCCTAACCACCTATGTGGGAGATGAAAGGGAGCAATACTACATGCTCACCAAAATCTTCGTCGAGAGCTTCAAGTTCCACAACAAGCAATATGAGCCGACAGTTGCATTCAAGATCTATGGTAATCCTGTTACTATGGGATTGGAAGATTTTTGTCGTGCATTGGATATTGCCCCTGTAGGTACAGCGAGTAGGATTGATGACAACCCCCGGGACTTGTTGGAGCTCTATCGAGGGATTACCGATGATGATTGTCGCACCATTCAGCGTGGCAAGATAAGGAACATTCAACTCCCCGCCATTAAGTATTTTGCATATTACATTGCTACTAGCATTCTTGGTAGGGAGAACACTAGCAATATTTCTAGTTACCATCTTGCTTTCTTGAATATTGCACTTACTGGTCAGACATCTTATCACCTTGGTTCTCTTATTGCTCGCCGCCTGTCTAATAGAGGGCCTATTTTTGGAGGAACTATTGCACTGCGCGTTTTAACATATCTAAGGCTTCCTCTTGATCCTAACGATGTGCCATTGGCCCCTAGGAAACTTGATATTGCTGCTATGAAGAGTCATCATTTTGTTACCGCTGATTCTACTGTAGATAATATGGTCTATAGAATGTTGTTTTCTGACGGGGATGAGAAGGAAATCCCTCTTCCCCAACCAGGTTTGTTCAGTATTGACAGGCAATCATGGTCGTGCACTAAGGAGGAGGTGGATGAACATATGAAGATACAAGACTTCCACCAGCAGCATGACTCCGAGGATGCCGAGGCCTCCCACGACTACACCGTCACGTATCCGGGTGCTTCTTCTAGCACATACCCGGAATACGATCCATCTTCGTCATACTACGGAGATATTACCTCATGGGATCGATGGGATTGAACTCCACTTAGGCCAAAAGCCTAAGCTTGGGGGGAGGTATACCGGCATCACTCATTCTTTGCATATTATGATTGCTGGATACTTGTACATACTTGTTTAGTCTCTTTGAGTGGTTTTTTAATGAGAGGAAGATGATATTTGGGGAAGTGCTGCCTGAAAACAGATTCTGGACTGTTACTAGAAAAATTCGTGCGCACAGCCAGAACGTTATTTTGAGCTGACAATTTTTGTGCAGGTTCCCCAGATTGTTATCTAACTTTCATTAGTTGAACACTTTTCGAGCTGAGCAACGTAAGATTTTTGTAAAAATCGATTTCTGTACTGCTGTCAGGTTTTGGCAGATTTCTGCCATCTCGCTTTTCTGTGTTTATTCTAGTTTGCTATTTCTTGTTTTTGCTTTGTTTCCTTTTCAAAACACAAAAAGACCAAAAATATTTCTGTTGTTTCTCTTCACCATTTGTTTGCTTTGGTTTCTTGCATTTGTTTCGCTTTATTTGCTATTGCTAGTTTGCTATAAGAAAACCTAAAAAGATTTTGCTTTGTTTGCTTGTTTCCTTTTGTTCTTGTTCTCAAATTCGAAAACACCAAAAATATTTGCTGTTCTTCTTTGGTTTTGTAAAGTTCTTTATGAGTTCAATGGTCTTCGGTGGCTGGAGCGTGGTTTTCATTTCATATTATCCAAGTTGCACAAGTGAAAGGCAATAATGACGATCTACGATAATCTGATTGTGGTGAGAGGCTGGTATGAACTCTATTTGTTTTCATTTTTGTACATATACTCATCCATGTGAGCATGCTTAGTTGGTTCATGTGAGGTATATGTTATTTGAGAAAGTCTAGTAGTTCATGATCTCTCATGTTTAGCTCCAATCTATTAATATGAGTAGCATGTCATGGATGTTTGCTTGCATTGTTTTATTCATAAGTAAGTATGGCATTGTGGTATCCTCCTCTGAATAATTCATTTATATCGACTCGGCACATGCTCACGCATGCATATGACTGAACAAAAAGTCAATTAAGCCTCGATGATTTATATTGCTTCAGAGTTCTTGTATCACTTTTATGCCTCCGTTAATTTATTTTGCCGCAAGCATGATTATGACAGTTACTGCTCTCTTGATTTGTCGCTCCCTAGTCTTTTGCTAGCCTTCACTTGTACTGAGCGGGAATGCTGCTCGTGCTTCCAAACACATGAAAACCAAGTTATTCCAGAGTGTCCACCATAAATACCTATGCATGGCATTTCAAACCATTCCAAGTAAATTCTCATGCGCTACCTTTAAAACCTTCAAAATGCTTCTCAATTTGTGTTTATGTTTCATAGCTCATGAGGAAGTATGTGGTGTTTAGCTTTCAACCTTGTCATTTACTTTTGACGGACTCTCATATGGACTAGTGGCACATCCGCTTATCCAATAATTTTGCAAAAAGAGCTGGCAATGGGATTCCCAGTCCCGAATTAATTAACTTAAATAGACACTCCTCCATGGTTTGTGATTGTTGGACGGCACCCGAAGGATTCGGTTAGCCATGGCTTGTGTAAGCAAAGGTTGGGGGGAGTGTCATCATCATAATAAAACTAAAATAAAAAGGCACTCCTTCATGGTATGAGATTGTTGGCAGGCACCCGATGATTCAGTTAGCCATGGTTTGTGTAAGAAAGGTTGGAAGGAGTGCCACATAAATATGCAATAATTCATGGGAGCCGCTCTTGAGAGTCCGGTTGGCGAGGTAGTTAGTGTACCCATTACCATTCGTTGACAACAACAAACACCTCTCAAAATAATTTTACTCCTGTCTTTATAAAAATGAAAAGCTCTAGCGCATGTTAATCCCTGCTTCCCTCTGCGAAGGGTCAATCTTTTACTTCTATGTTGTGTCTCCATTATTTCTTTGAGCACTATCTTGAGAGCACAACTGTCATTCTTAGTATAATATGCTTGTCTCAAAATATGATTGATTGTGGTATAACTTTGATGCATTTATCTTTTGACAATCACTACTTCTAGTCTTTCTATGAACTCCAGAGGTGCCCGGGCATTTATGTTTTGCCAATCAAATACAGGCAAGCGAGATACCACTTTATCATACTCTCTTATGAACATTGCAATCCTGCTTATATACATGATTCATGATGCTTATTATTAATTGTTGGTACCTCTCCATGATTGACATAGCTGTTAGATGATCTTATTTGCACGTATCTCATTATGAACTGCTTAAGTATAAGCCATAGCATGAGAATATATACATCATATGAGCAAATGTGTTCGTGAAAGTTCTTTTATCGCTCAGTTGTTAACTGAATTGCTTGAGGACAAGCAATAAGCTAAGCTTGGGGGGAGTTGATACGTCCAAAACGTATCTACTTTCCCGAACACTTTTGCTATTGTTTTGCCTCTAATTTGTGTATTTTGGATACAACTAACACGGACTAACGCTGTTTTCAGCAGAACTGTTCTGGTGTCTCGTTTTTGTGCAGAAATCCAACTTTCGGGAAAAACCTCAGAATTTATGCAGAAGGCCCTATTTTCCAAGAATACTGACGGAGCCAGAAGGACAATTAAGGTGGAGGCCCGAGGGCCCCACACCATAGGGCGGCGCGGCCCAGGGGGGGCCGCGCGGCCATGTGGTGTGGCCCCCTCGGCCGGCCTCCGACGCCCTCCTTCGGACTATTTATCGGCCTCGACCTAAAAACGCACGGGGAGAAGTCGAAGTCGCCAGAAACCCTCCAGAACGCCGCCATATCGCGAAACTCCGTCGCGGGAGCCAGAAGTCTCCGTTCTGGCACTCCGCCGGGACGGGGAATTGGAGGAGATCATCGCCATCATCACCGCCAACGCCTCTACATCAACCAGCCATGTTTCCCCCATCCATGTGTGAGTAATTCCCCCGCTGTAGGCCGAAGGGGATGGTAGGGATTGGATGAGATTGGTCATGTAATAGCATAAGATTGTTAGGGCATAGTGCCTAGTGTCCGTAATTGGTACTTTGATGATATTGTTGCAACTTGTTATGCTTAATGCTTGTCACTAGGGCCCGAGTGCCATGATCTCAGATCTGAACATGTTATTGTTTCATCAAGATATTCATTGTTTATGGTCTTACCTATAAGTTGTATACACATGTCGCTGTCCGGAACCGATGGCCCCGAAGTGACAGAAATCGGGACAACCGGAGGGAATGGTAGCGATGTGAGGATCACATGTGTTCACGGAGTGTTAATGCTTTGCTCCGGTACTCTATTAAAAGGAGTACCTTAATATCCAGTAGTTTCCCTTGAGGCCCGGCTGCCACCGGCTGGTAGGACAAAAGATGTTGTGCAAGTTTCTCATTGCGAGCACGTACGACTATAATTGGAACACATGCCTATTGATTGCTTTGTACTTGGACACCGTTTTATTATTATCTGCAAATGCCCAGCTATGATTGTTACATGAGTTTCTCTCATCCATGCAACGCCCGTTCATCCGTCCCCGTGCCTACAGTATTTTAATCCTGCTGTTTACTAAAATCACTACTGCTGTCTCTGTTACTCTGCTGCTGTTATTTCACTACTGCTACTGCTATAAAACTGTTACTACTGATAAACTCTTGCGAGCAAGTCTGTTTCCAAGTGCAGCTGAATTGACAACTCCGCTGTTAAGGCTTCCAAGTGTTCTTTGTCTCCCCTTGTGTCGAATCAATAAATTGGGTTTTACTTCCCTCGAAGACTGTTGCGATCCCCTATACTTGTGGGTCATCAGTGACCAAACAAATATCGGTGCAACACCTTACAGCGATTTGTTTGTAATCACCCTATATAAAACTATATATATCCTTGGTTCTTCTTAAGCACTCAGGGATATTCTTACTGTTTTTCAATGATCATCACATGAATCATTCTGGTATATGCTCATAACACTTTAGAGCACAGGACATCTGACTTTGTACATATTATTCGCGATCTAAAGTCACTCATGTGTTTTTACTCATTGAGTGTCAGATACACTCAAATCTTGTTTAAACTTTCACATGAAAAGAATACCTTCTTAATATTTCTATATTGAACTACTTCAATATCCATTCTATGTACTTTGACTTAAACTTATTATGTGTTTCAATCTATCTTCATAGATCTTGACACTAAATATGTTTCAGTCCATATTCTTTCATTGAAGTTAATTCTCAATGAAACCTTTTTAATCAATTATATAATTACATTATTTATAATCAACGATATGTCATCTACATAAAGTATTACAAATATGTCTCAGCGCTCCCACTTAATTTCTTGCAAATGCAAGCATCTTTATCGTTTCTGATGAAATCAAAACTCTTTGATTATTTCATCCGGTGAAGATTCCAACTCCGCGATACTCATTTCATCCAATTGAAATTTGTATACCTATCTAGTATTCCACGGACCAGCAAAACTCTTGGTTGTATCTAGTATATATCCTTCATACACACTTCTGGTAAGGAATGTATTTCTGCCATCCTACTATCATATCTCATAAAAGAAATATGTAGCGATTACTAGAATAATCCACATAGACTATAAGCATTGCCACGGAAGATCTAATCTTATCGTAGTCAACTCTTTGAACTTTGTCGTAAACAACTTTTCGATAATTCAAGCTTCTTTAAGGATATTCCATCCAAGTCCATCAGTTTTATAGATCTATTTACTTTCAAAAAGTATTCACCTATCTTGGATTTCATGGCGCACAGCCATTTTAACGGAGTCAGGGCCCATCATAACTTCTTTGTTTGCAGTTGGTTTATCATTGTTCAAAATCAATCCTTTGTCCACAAATCATTTGTTTGATCACAAAGTAAACCATACCTACAAGGTTCAATATGTACTTCGATCTGCATGGCTAAAACACTTTTGTAGTCATGGGAGCCATGATCGTCGTGGCCGCTTCCGGAACCAATTCCGATACTGCGCTACTCTGATTATTATGCTCAGGTTCATAAACCTTATCAAGTTCTATTGTCCTCCCACTAAAATACTTCGCTAGAAAACAATTTCTTGGAAATAAGCAAGTAACATTAACAAACACTTTTGTCTTTTACTTCATAGTGGAAAGAGTTCCAAATTTGTTTTCTGGGACAACAACAAAGACATTCATCCGGTTTTGGTTGTAAACTCATTTACTTATACCAAAATTTAAGAAAGGACTATTAGGGTTTATACCCATGCCATAACTCGTATGGTGTCATTTCAACGGATCATGATGATGCTCTATTCAGTGTAAAAGCGGTAGTCTCTAAAGCATAATCCATAAAAGTATAATGGCATCAATATTTTATCTCATCTTTGATCCAACAAGGTTTGGATACGTATCTCGGATACTTCATCATCACTATGATACTCCAAGAAACGTGAATTGTAGAACAACTTCATAACTCTCTTAGATGTTCGCTAAAACTCGTAATTCAAATATTTCCACTATGATCCAATCATAGATATTTGACTTTTCTATTACGATGATTTCCACTTCATGCTGAAATTTATTTGAATCCATTCAAATGTTTCAAACTTCTTCCTTATCGAATATATCCACATATATATACTCAATTCATTGTTGGAAGTTTTCATGAAGTAGAAGAATCTCCCGCACACAACTATGCCCAGTGAACCACATATATCATCATGTATGTTTCCACTAAGTTAGTTGCCCGTTCAACTCTTGGCCTATGAACGGTATTTAGTCATTCTCTTTAGAAAAGATTTGCAAGCGCTAAACGATTCAAAAATCAAATGACTCCAAAAATCTATTTGCATGGAGTTCCTTCATGCGTTCCTCTCTAACATGACCTAAATGGCGGTTCCACAAATAAGTGGAATTCAAATCATTTGCCTTATAGAATTTTAGCGTTAGTGTTATGTATGTGTGTTTCACCATTAAGATTTATAATAACTTATCCATCGTACATGGAGTAATGTCATAATTTGAACAACTCATTGTTTTCATTTGACCAGAGCAAAATAATAATTATTAAGTTCTTTATTATAAATTTGAATGGCTAGACAGAATGCCAACGACGAACATAATAACACTTTATTTTTGTTCCAGACGTGCATTCCTATCCCATTCCTTTTCAGTCACTTAGGCCATTGTATTCTTGTATTGCGTTGTTTTGTATGACACCTCATACCAACCAATATGGTACTAATACCCAAGAATTTCATTGTGTAACCAAAACAAGGAATACATCCATAACATGTATATCATCTATATACACCTGAGCTAGACTTTCTAGTCTTTTCTTTCTTTCTGCCAAAATATCTTTTGCGGTTTCTCTTTTAGCTTTCCTCATTCTCAGAAAACACTTCACCTTCAATAACTTCTAGGTTCGTTGGTCAAATACCAATAACCTTGAGGTTCTTATTTTGAAGTTGATCATCATATGACAAGTGTTCCAGATTTCACTATTAGTAACTTTGTAATATGATGAACAATTTCACTCATAATTTTATCCATCATATCATGACAACTTTCCGAGACCATGTCTGTACATGCTAGGCTCGTAAAGTTTAACCTCAGTATTCGCATGTGCAAATCTGGCTTGCACCCGTTGTATGCACACGTAGAATCTATAACACCTGATCATCATGAGATGCTTCGAAACGATGAGTCTTAGCAACGGTGCATACTAAGGACGATCATTTCATGGATATCCGAATATCGTTAGTGCCCCAATAGTTGGAGGATTGGGACGCCTGGCGTCTTCAACCTTCGTACATTCCCATAAAACTTATGAGTTTATGTAGTCTCACCAAATTATATTCTATCACCTCAATAAGGTCTTACATATCACATATATATCATACCTTGCTTATTTCTGAAAACTAAATTTTTGGCTCCTTACTTTTCAAACGGATTTGAACTTCAAGTTTCACGGAGACAAGATGATTTGGTACTAATTGAAACCATTGCTCTTTGAATCATCAATGTGAGGTTTACTAAAAGTTTGCATTAGGACTTAATCATATCTTGATTCTTTAACAATACAGTACCAGTCCGTAAGTTACTTATCAGACTTAACAGTATTTCTATCCCAATTACAAGACTAGCGCATGGTAGATAACGGATGCCAATTCTACAAATTTAATTCAAAATACTATTCAGACTATGTTCATGACAATTAGTTCATGTTTTAATCTGATTACTAATGAACTCCCACTTAATACAACATCCCTCATAGTTGTTAAGTGGCACACGATCCACATCTACTACACCAAAATCGATCATCACGTGAGATGATGTAGCTTCAATGGTGAACATCAACATGTTGATCATATCATCCATATGACTCGTGTTCAATCTTTCGGTTTCCGTTGTCCCGAGGCCATGTATGTACATGCTAGGCTCATCAAGCAAACCCAAGTATTTCCGCGTGTGCAACATGGCTTACACCCGTTGTATGTGAACGTAGAATCTATCACATCCGATCATCACGAGATGTTTCGAGACGACGAACTGTAGCAACGGTGCATACGAGGGGAGAACACTTTATTATCTTGATATTAATGTGAGGGATCATCTTATAATGCTATTGTCCCGATCTAAGCAAGATAAGATGCATAAAGGATTAACATCACATGCAATTCATAATATGTGATATGATATGGCCTTTCTTCTTGTGCTTTTGATCTCCATCTCCAAAGCACATGAGCATGATCTCCATCATCACCAGCATTGCACCAAGGTCCATGGCGCCGCCTCATGGTTGTCCATCACTTATAGCTACTATAACAGCTACTTGAAATAAAGCTATTCATGATGAATAGACACACAAGTCTTCAAATTTAAAGACAACCATTAGGCTCCTGTCGGTTGCCATAATACAATAATGAACATCTCATACATCAAATATAATCATCATCACATCATGGCCATATCACATCACCAAACCCTGCAAAAACAAGTTAGACGCCTCTAATTTGGTTTGCATATTTTACGTGGTTTAGGGTTTTCGAGTAAGATCCAATCTACCTACGAACATGAACCACAACGGTGATACTAGTGTTGACAATAGAAAGTGCAAATTGCAATCTTCACTATGGTGGGAGAGACAGACACCCGCAAAGCCACTTATGCAATACAAGTTGCATGTCAAGCGTGGAGCAAGTCTCATGAGACACGGTCATGTAAAGTTAGCCCGGGCCGCTTCATCCCACCATCCCGCAAGATGCAAAGTACACAAACTAAAGCAACAAAAGCATCAACGCCCACAAAACCATTGTGTTCTACTCGTGCAACAGATCTATGCATAGACATGGCTCTGATACCACTGATGGGGTTCGTAGCACAGAAAACAAAAAATTTCCTATTGCAAGATGAATAAATCCAAGATCTAATCTATGGAACACCCAAGATCTAATCTACAAGATCGGAGCGACGAGATTGATGTGAGACTAACCCTCGAAGATTTCCAAAGCCTACGAGATTAGATCTCGTTGTTGGTGAAGACGATCGTCCCCAGTGCTGCAATCCGGCAGCACTTCCGTACTCGGTCGCGCGTACGGTGTCGATGAAGCCCTTCCTCTCCCCGTTCCAGCGGGCAGCGGAGGTGTGGTAGATCTCCTCCAAAACCCAGCAGCACAACGGCGTGGTGGTGGTGGTGGAGGAGGAAAAACTGCAGGGCTTCGCCTAAGCCGGAGCAGTATATGGAGGAGGAGAGGGGCGGCCATAAGAGGTGGCAAGGTTGGGGTCGGCCCCCTGCCCCTCCCCTCTTTATATAGGGGGAGGGTCGGCTGGGGTGGCCCCCCTGCGCCCCAAACCCATCTAGGGCCGGCGGCACAAGGGGGGAGGGGGGAGTCTTGCCCCCCAAGTTGATCCCCCCCTTAGGGTTTTGGGGAAACCCTAAGGGGTGGCCGGCCTGGGCCTTGAGGCTTGGTGCGCCTGGCCCATTAGGGCTGGGCAGCACCCCCTCGGCCCATGGTGGCCCCCCTAGGTCGTGGGCCCCATGGTGGACCCCTCCGGAACCTTCTAGAACCTTCCAGTCTTTCACCGGAAAAATCCCGAACTTTTCCGAAACCTAGAAATCAACTTCCCTTATATGAATATTATTCTCCGGACCATTCCGGACCTCCTCGTGATGTCCTGGATCCCATCCGAGACTCCGAACAAACTTCGGTCTCCATCTCATATTCCGTATCTACTTATGCAACATCGAACCTTAAGCGCGTCATCCTACGGTTCGCGAACTATGCAGACATGGTCGAGACTCCTCTCCGAGTGACATAGGCATCCCAAATGGGCCTGCCGAAGATAGTACCCGGGGTTTACTGAAGGCCTACTACCCGAAGAATAAGAAGATTCGGGAGCCCAAGATATATCAAGGAAAGTCAAGAGTTGTAATAGGAAGTGTTATTTGTAATCTGGCGGGATGAGTTAGAAACCGTCCCGGACTCTGTAACTTGTACAGCACGAATCCCTCGGCTCCACCTCCTATATAAAGGGGGAGTCGAGGGACGAAGAAAGAATCGAATCATTGTCTACAAACCTTAGTTTTCATAATCGTCGAGTACTTTTCGGCTGAAACCTTCGAGATCTACTTACCCTCTACTTCCAACTAAACCCTAGCCTACAATCCATAGGCATTGACAAGTTGATACCTTGTCAATTGGCGCCGTCTGTGGGGACTAGAGGCGTAAGGATCTGATCTCGATGGCACGCTCAAGATCTTCGACATCGTCAACCGCAAGCAACACAATGGATCGAGGTAAACAGATCGCTGCTGGTCTTGTCGATTTTGTTCCTCACCCACCCTCCCGTTTGGATGCATATGCGTATCTGGCGGAGCCCATGGAGATGACGTTCGGAAGGTTTCACTTTCGCGTCGAGAAGGAAGGATCGTATCGTGTCGAGATTCCGATTTCGTCGGGATCGTCGGTGGTCGATTCCGATTTTTCAAGCTATGCACCATCAATCGAGTCAGGAGAAGAAGAAACCTCGGCGACACGTTACGTCAGCACAAGAACAAGAGAGAAACTCGCCAAGATCTTCAACGACATGTCGTTTGAGTCATCTGCGGACTCATATATAAGCGATGGCTCAAGCGATGTCGACAGTTACGACTTCATCGACAAATCCATCACAGTAGGCAAGGTCTTCATCAATCCCAACGATGATGTCACCAAACCCAACGTAGATCTGAGTACAAAGTATCATCAGATTTACGCCATTGAAGATCAAGAGGAGACATCTGAGGCTTTTGACAGTCTGGGAAATCCATACGTCGATCCCTCTAATTTGCGACAAGGCCTGGGCAACAAATACGTCGGGCCAGAGCCGCGAGATAGAGTTCAACTTTCACAAGCAGCGTGGGACAGAGCCGCGAGAGCTATGAACGGTACAGAACCAATGGCTACCACGGCCACACCAGAGGAATTGCAAGCATATCAATATAGGCTTGCACGAGCTGCGAGGGAATTGGAAAAACAGACACCGAGTTAAACAGAGAAAGGAAGCAGCTTCGCATCCAAACAGAGAAGGGCAGATCTAAGTCGACAATCTAGAACTTCGGGTGATAGCCACAGGGAGGCTCGGAACAGAGGAAGATCAAGGTTACAACACATACCCGAAGCAGAAAGAGAGCACTTGGTTCAAAACCTCGACATGTCCTTTATGTCGATAGACACAAGAGGAAACATTATCCCTAAGACACCAGAAGCTGGGTATATGGCGACACAAGCTTTTATCCTCGCGTCTAAACCACCTCCAGGTGATCCAAGGGAAACACTATACAATATGGCGATAGCAGGAGTTGGAGCTATGGGGACAGCGTTCGTTTCAACGCCTCCCGAAGGAACAGCAAGGCAAAATAGTCCACGACCTGCAGCAAGAACGGCGGCAGCCCCCGAAGGACCAAGTGGAGCAAGAGATACGGCAGCACAAGCAAGAGTCGACAGAGCACGACAAAGCGAAGGGATCATCGGCAATCTCCGGAGCTTAACGACGAAGATATGTGCGGCTTGCCATGCTTCACGAGGAGAGTCCGAAAACTCGAGTCCCCTCAGATTCAAGCTACCCGAAAATTTCAAGAAGGTCGACGGCATCCTAGATCCAGAGGATTGGCTAGTCGACTATCCGGAGACGGTGAAGCCGACAGATGAACCAGGGCAACAGCTATGCAAAGCATCCGTGTACATTTGAGTGGAGCCGCACGATCTTGGATAAAGAAACTCGCTCCAGATCCATCGACACCGGGAAAGTTTCGAGGATGTGTTCGTCAAGAACTTCAGATCCACGTGCAAAAACCCGCGTGGTTAGAGGAATTGAGAGCATGTCGACAAAAGCCGGATGAGCCAATGAGAAAGTACATCCAAAGATGGAATATCATCAAAAATTCAGCAGAAAATATATCCGACGAGAGAGCGATAGATGCGTTTGTCGCGAGGAGTCGCGTGGAGATTTTGTCGAGGATTTGGGAAGGACCAATCCAAAGACAAGATCCGCGTTAATGGAGATAGCAAATAAATGGGCAGATGGAGAAGACGCTGTCCACAACAAACGGCACAGGTCGCCAGAGGAGGACCATGGTCGAAACTATCAACCAAGGCGAAGATTTCCTCGGCAGCACTCGTAACTATGACGCTCCAGGACAAATTTCGGCAGGTTTTCGGACAAATACTGGAGGACGCAACAGTGATGATTACCAGGGACGCAATGAACAGGGAGGTGATAACGGGGATGATTCACGCAGGTGCAAAATAGCAGACCTAGGTTCCCAAGACCCTTCGTGTCCCCTGAAGAGATGATGAATGGACCGTGCCGTATGCACTTTTTCCTCGACAAAGAACGGTAAAAGACAGTCAGGGCACTTGCGTAAAGACTGTCGAAATTTTCAGCAATGTTGCGGTGCGCAGAAACGCTAACGCGCGGGCAGCACGAGAGAAATCCTCGAGAACCTAGAAGCGAGATTCACTTGCCGCCTCCTCCCGCGATCACGTACGACAATCGGCGTCGGCTCGTAATAGCGGCAGCACTCGCACCACCACCTTATGTTGATCCTAACTCCAATGGAGCAGTGTCGATGATTCGAAGGGAAGGCCGTCCAATAGAGCTCGTAAAGTAATCTCACGACAGGTGTTTATGGCAGAGAAAATGCCTCCACCAACAGTTGAGTACCTTAATTGGTCGGACAAGATATCGGCTTCACAATAGCAGATCATCCGCAGCAAGTTCCTCGACCAGGGCAGCAAGACTTATTCTGCCAGCAGTTATCGCGGGATTTGATGTCTCTCGAGTGTTCATAGACGGCGGCAGCAGCTTGAACCTTATGTATGCAGATACATTGAGGAAGATGAACATATCCTTAGCAAACTTGAAACCAACAGACACAAGGTTCCACGGCATCACACCGGAGAAACCAAGTTATCCATTGGGAAAGATCAATCTCGACGTTCAGTTTGGGACCCGAGAAAATTATAGAATCGAGAGGCTCGAATTTGAAGTCGTGGATTTTCCGTCGCAGTACCACGCTCTGTTGGGACGACCAGCATATGCTAGATTTATGGCGGTGCCACACTATACATACCTGTTGTGGAGGTTGCCTGGGCCAAAGGGACCAATCACAGTCAAAGGAAGCTTTGCCTTAGCCGATAAATGCGACAAGGATTTTCACCGGCTGTCAGAAACTTTCGGGATGCAAGCTGAGTACTTGGCGTCAAAAAGCATGACTGATTACGACGTACTACCAGACGTTGGAAGGCCAAACAAAGAATCAACTTTCAGCACGAGAAAAATTCAAAAGAGGTGCAGATTCACCCGACAGACCCGAAAAAGACGACATCTATCGCAAACGACATGGATATCGCATAGGAAAGCGCGCTCGTCGAGTTCCTCCGTGAGCACTGGAAAATCTTCGCATGGTGTCCAGCTGACATGCCAGGAGTACCTGTGGAACTTGCCGAGCACCACCTAAACTTGGATCCACTAGCGAGACCAATCAAACAACCTTTGCGGCGTTTTTCGGAACCAAACCGCAAAGCCATGCTGTCGAGAAATCAATCGACTACAAGAAGCTGGTTTTATCAAAGAGATATTCCACGAAGCCACATGGGTAGCAAATCCTGTGCTGGTGCCGAAGAAAAACACTAAGGTCCTTCGCATGTGCGTCGACTTTACGTGTCTCAATAAACATTGTCCAAAGGATCACTTTCCCCTCCCAAGGATCGATCAAATTATCGACTCCACGGCTGGATGTGAACGTCTTTCCTTCCTGGATGCATATTCTGGTTATAACCAGATCAGATTGAAAGAAGAAGATGAAGTAAAGACCGCGTTTATTACACCTTACGGCGTGTTTTGCTACAGAACAATGCCCTTTGGTTTAAAAAATGCGGGAGCAACATATCAGAGGATGATGCAGAAGTGTTTGGCGACACAGATCGGGAAGAACGTGCAAGTGTACATTGATGATGTCATCATAACATCAAAAAAGGGGGCAACGCTGATCGAGGATCTCAAAGAAACTTTTGATAACCTCGACAAATTCTGCCTGAAGCTGAACCCGACGAAGTGTTCCTTTGGCGTCCCAGCAGGAGAACTTCTGGGGTTTCTAGTCTCAGCAAGAGGGATTGAAGCAAATCCCGACAAAATACAAGCTATCATAACAATGAGGAAGCCAACAAAGTTGAAGGAGATACAACAGCTAACTGGGCGAGTCGCAGCTTTGAGCAGATTCGTCGCTAGGCTGGGTGAAAAAGCGTTACCATTTTACGCTTTGATAAAGCAAGGAGATAAATTCCAGTGGAACGAAGAAGCCGACAGAGCTTTCGAGGATTTGAAGCACACAATCTCGACACCACCAATTTTGGTGGCGCCAAAAGAAAGGGAACCTCTCCTGCTGTATATCGCAGCCACGCCCCAAGTGGTGAGCACGGTGCTAGTTGTTGAAAGGGAAGAAGGAAAACTCCACGGCGTACAGAGGCCAGTATACTTCGTTAGCGAAGTTTTATCGCCCTCAAAACAAAGGTATCCTCAGTACCAAAAGATAGCATATGGAGTGTTCGCGACAGCACGAAAATTGCGCCACTATTTTTCGGCACATCCGATCATAGTGGTCAATGAAGCTCCCTTGTCAAATATACTGAACAACCCAGAAGCTACGGGTCGTGTCTCCCTTTGGGGAATAGAACTTTCCCCTCGGGACATCACGTATGAAAAAAGAAAAGCAATCAAGTCGCAAATACTGCCGGACTTCATTGCAGAGTGGATGGAGTTGCAAAATACAGGACCTCCAGATTTGTCGAGAACCTGGACCATGAACTTTGACGGGTCCAAAAGACTGGAAGGAGCTGGCGCAGGAGTAGTACTCATATCACCTGAAGGCGACAAGTTAAAGTACATCCTTCGGATGACGTTCCCTAACGCATCTAACAATGAAGCAGAATATGAGGCTCTCATACACGGGATGAAGATGGCGAAAGCCTGCGGTGCAACTCGACTAAAAATCTTTGGCGACTCACAGTTGGTGGCTCAGCAAGTTATGAACCAATGTGACGCAGTCAATGATAGCATGATGGCGTACAAGGAGGTGTACAACGAGCTCGAGAAGTTGTTCGATGGATGCGAAGTAAATCATATTAGCAGATTGAGCAACGACGAAGCCGACGTTCTTGCAAACATCGGGTCGCAATGCCTTGCAGTCCCGCCAGGTGTATTCTGGGAAGAGATAACAGAGAGGTCCATCAAATCAACAAAATCAAAAAAGAAGGAGAAGAAACCCTCGGGGGCTACCAAGGAAAAGCAAGAGGAAGAAGAAGAAGATCAGGACCTGGTCATGGTGATACAGATACCGTGGATGCAGCCGTACATATCATACATCCTCGGGAAACAAATACCCGATGATCCAGTTGAGGCAAGACGAGTAATTCGACGCTCCAAAGCTTTCACGGTGGTCAAAGGAGAATTGTATAAGCGAAGTATTTCAGGCGTCTTGCAAAGGTGTGTCACACCCGAAGAAGGAAGAATAATTCTGAAGGACGTACACGAAGGAATATGTGGCCACCATGCGAGTAGTCGAGCTATTGCAGCCAAGGTCTTTCGGGCAGGATTCTACTGGTTGACAGCAATCGAGGACGCCAAGGACATAGTAAGAACTTGCGACGCGTGTCAAAGGTTTGCCGCAAAACCTCACTCTCCAAAGAAGCAGAGCTAGCACCAATACCATTGTCATGGCCCTTGGCGCAATGGGGCCTTGATATGGTGGGGAAGTTACACAAATCCGGGCCCGGTGGAAAGGAGTATATGTTAGTAGTCACGACAAATTTACAAAGTGGATAGAAGCGAAGCCGATAAATTCACCGCACGGAGCATCCGCAGTAAAATTTATAAAAGGCCTCGTCTTCAGATTTGGAGTGCCCCACAAAGATCGTCACGGTACAACGGCAAAGAATTTCACATCCCACGAATTCAAAGATTATTGCGAAGAGGTGGGCATCAAGTTGCACTTTGCGTCGCTTGCACATCCTCAAACCAATGGGCAAGTCGAGAAAGCCAATGGCATCATCTCGCAATGGCATCAAGAAACGCTTGTTAGGACCACCGGAAAAAGCTCGGCATACCTGGCCGAAGAACTACCAAGTGTGTTGTGGAGCATCCGAACAACACCAAACACAGCAACACAGAAACGCCGTTTTTCTTGGTTCATGGAGCGATAAAGACTACCAATCGAGATAGAGCACAACTCTCCACGTGTCGTCGAGTATGACGAAGAAGTGTCGAGAAAAGCGCTAGAAGATGACGTGGACGCACTTGATGAAGCCCGAGACGAAGTATTGTCTCGGGTAACCAAATACCAACAGACTTGAAGAATTACCACGGTCGACGTTTGCGGCCAAGATCTTTTCAGGTGGGAGACCTAGTTCTTCGGCTCACGCAAAAAGTCATGAAAAACTCGAGTCACCATGGCTTGGCCCTTACATTGTCACGGAAGTAATCGGAGGAGGAGCATACAGGATAAAGGACAAGAAGACAGGTGGAGGAGCCAAACCCCGGAACGTGGCGCAACTCAGCGGTTCTACGCCTAGAGTCGAAATATAGTCCTTGTAAAACTTCAATATACTGAAACGCCCGCGAGTTTTCAGACGCACTCTTTTCCTTTTTCGGGGCACCGAGTGGGGCCGGAGAAGGTTTTTAATGAGGCGGGCTCGCGGTGCTGCAATATAATAAAGATAGTGTCAATATACCTTTCTCTTTATCGACATGTTCAAAGTCTTCGATCCGACGAATTTCAATATAGTCCATCAAAAAAGAAAAAACCTTGCCTTGGTATTAAAATACCTCGTGAGTCAAGAAAATACAAAATAGTACTCAATAAAGAAGCTCGGGGACTCATATTCGCCATAAATATATAAATGCCTTGGTTCAAAACCTCGCAAATATATAAATACGAAAGAGTCACCGAAAGACTCGGGGCTAGACGAACAGAGAAATATAATGATTGCTTTACAATATAGTCATGGATTACAAAGAAGAAGTATCTACAAGAGGAAAATAACTAGTCTTGATTCAATATGTCATCAAGAGTAACTCTGTTTTCTTCAGAGCAGCACCAAGAAAATCGGCATAATGGCCATCGGCAAAAAAGTCGGCGTCCATCCGAAGAAGGTCCTCAATCATTTCTTCGGCTATAGGCGTAACCTTCGTGTTAATCCTGTCAACACCAACTCTTCGACGTTGTACCTTTTGATGAACTTTTACGACAACTTGGGTAAGGTCAAGATTTGAGTGGCAGATCTGGAGCATGATAAGAGCAAATGCGGCGCCACTACCGCTTGAGCTTTGACAAAATCATGGATATCGCGAGCATCCTTGAATCTTTCCATCAATTCAGGGAGAGTTTTTGGTTGGACGTTCCGAGGAAACATGGAGTTGTAAACCATGGACAAGGTCTTGGTACAGAAGTCAAGGAAATCGCGAGTTTGAGAGGTGCGATCTTGGAATCTGACAATTTGTCGGGTCCTCTCTGGGGTAGCCCAAAACAAAGAACCATGGTCCAGTTAAAGGTTAACAAGGAGGTTGGTGCTAGCATTTACCCTCTCTTCCTCTACAGCAGCATCGCAAAGGAACCTATCAAAACAACGAAGGGGAAACCTTTAAGAGACATAGCATGAGGATGAAAGATATCGGAGGATGAAGCAAGCATACCCGACATATCTCGCACCGGCTTCATTCATTAATTCGAGCATGAAATTCTCTCGAGTGGTTGCCTTTTCAGCCTCGGAAGCAGCAATTTCCTTAGCAGCCACGGCCTCGCGAGCTTGTCAAGAGCAATTTTTCGGCTTCGGATGACTTACGAGATTGTTCCATCATCACAAGTGTTTGCTTCTTCGCATACCGAAGCTGCCGTCGAAGCTCATCCAGTTCTTGCGACAAGGTATCGTCGACAGTGCGATGTCAAGAAAAGTTCTCCTCGCGCGAGAAGAAGAAGGCGAAACATCGGAAGGAGCGGAAGATGGAGTATAGTTATCAAATATCAACTGAAATTTAAACAAGACAACATCAAACAACAAGCAAAGATAGAGTTTTCATTGATCTCTCGGAATAATTACAAAGGCATTACAGTGGAGCTAAGGAAGTACGTGTCGCCAAATGGCTACTTTGGCGATAAGAGCAAAAGAAACATAGAAAGAAAAATAAAGAGGCATGCAACTAGACCTCCGGCCTTGATGAGCTAGGAGTCGACGCTGGATTGATCCCGAGATAGGCCAAGATCTTCTTCGTGTTGGGCTTGGCTGCCTTAATCAACGACCTCCATCTTGATTGCTCTATCTGCTCGGTGTCGCCAACTTTCATCCAGTCAATAGTCTGTCGACTGTCAGCAACCAACGCGACAGTGTTCTCAACGGCAACCTTCATATTCTCTTGGCGCATCTTCAGTCCAAGGTCTTCCGGTGTATTGAACATCTTGGCAAGGTTGAGGAAAGTCGCAGGCTCCTCTTTCTTCGGGAAGAAGTAGGGGAACAATGCCGACAACACTGCGCTAGCATTCGACACACCTTCACGAATCTCGGATCCATGAAGCTCCAGATAGGAAAGTGCGTCAAGGACAGGGTCATTGACAGGATTCGTCAGATCAAAATCCTGGTTTGTTTGGGCTGTCAAGGAAACAAAGCATTAGTGAAAAGACAAGAAACAACGATTCTCATAAAAATAGGAGGGATCAGCAAAATTACTGAAAGTGCGGCGACTCTGAGTTTTCAGGCGCTTGAGGATTCCTTCTTCACGAGAAGCTTAGCAGCTTTGTGCTCATCCAAGGCAGCCGTAGCATCCTCAAGTTTTTTCTCAGCTTCCTCGACACCAGCAGCTTTCGCCTTGGCTTCATCAGCTTCGGCCTTGGCTTTGCTAGCAGCGAGTTCGGCTTTCTTGCGAGCCGCCTCACTTTGCTCAAGTTTTCGAGCAAGTGCGTTGGCGCGTTCGTTGGCCTCTGCAAGTTTCTCTGTCGAGATATGGAAAAGAGAGAGAAGAAAGATCAAAATCGCGAAAAGCAACAGGAGTAAAAAATCAAGGAAAAACAGCAAGTACAAAAGTCGTTACCTTCGACTCTATTAGCATATTCACGGTATCCAATAAATTGGGAACCGATGCGGAGAAGATCTTTGATCATAGGCTGTTCAAGGTGAACACAGCAAGAGAAACATCGGCATGAAAAAGAGAAAATGTGTGAAAAAACAAAATAAGGAAAATATAGATGTCGACAAGCTTACATCATCTAAGAGCAGAGTCGACGAACTGCCCAACTGAGGGGCAGGTTCAACAATCTTTTCAACCCTTGTCCTTTTTGGTGAAGGAGCAAGGGGGCTTGATGGTGGAGTAGTGGTGACGACGTTTTGTTGAGGAGGCGAGTTTTCTTCTCCTTCAACTAGCGTGTCTGAAGCAAGTACAGTACGTGACGTGCTTGTCCGAGGAGCCACGTCGCAGTTGGTACTTCTTCCTCGTCATCACTGTTGATCAAAAAATCGGCAGCATAAAAAGCAAGACAAGATAAATATTTCGAGTAAAAAAAAAAAAAAAAAAAAAAAAAAAAAAAAGGGGAGAAATAAAGACGACTTACGAGCTGACGAGGGATTCAACATAAGGATCGTAAGCTGCCTTCGGATGAGAAGGAACAACTTCTTCAGCCTTAGAAGTGCCGGAATCCTCGGCATCAGTCCTTTTCCTTTTGTTCCTTGGAGAAACAGTAGGAGGAAGGGATTGCGTCGATTCACTGGCTTCAGACTCAACTTCTTTTTCGTGAGAAGCCGCAGATTTGTGAGAACCCGCGACTTCACTTTCAGGAATAGAAGAACCTTGAGTATCTTCGGCAATGATGGCCTGTTCTTCGACTTCTCCATCCTCAGGAAGAGGAGGAAGGGAAGCCATAGTAGGATGGTTCTGCAAGAAAATAGCGACAAAAGAAAATTAGCGAGATACCAATACAATGAGATGCAAGGAAAAGTTTGGAGCAAGACAGAAACTCGAGAAGACAAAATACCTCGGGAAGAGGATTGGAAGCACTGTATGGTTCTACTCGACAAGAGGAGGGAATAGGATCCTTCTTGGCTAGTCGAGAAACTCTTCGAACCAATTTCTCCAAGTCCTTTACGTAAAGATCGTTGGAGATTCTGTTGGCGTCGTTTTTGCCAGAGTACGTCCAAAGGGGATTTTTGCGAGCCTGAAGAGGCTGCACTCTAATCCTAAGGAAGTAGGCAGTGATTTGAACACCAGACAGCTCTTTGCCTCGAGTGTTTTGAAGCTGATGAATACGAGACATGAGTGCCTCTGTCGCCTTTTTCTCTTCCTCAGAAGCTTCGGCATCCCAGGAGCGGCGGCGCTGAATTCTGGCATTTCCGTCGAAAGGAACTATGTTGTGTTCAACGGAGTTGGCGCTTTCTTCGTGAATGTAGAGCCACTTTTTGCGCCATCCTTGGACAGAATCAGGAAATTTGACGTCGAAATAATCGACATCGCATTTAACACAGATAACAACGCCACCTATGTTATAAGTGACGTTGTGGGAGCCATTGCGGCGGAGGCAGAAAATGCGTTTCCACAGAGCCCAATTGGGAGGGATTCCGAGGAAGCATTCGCAAAGTGTGATGAAAATAGAAATGTGAAGGATGGAATTGGGGGTCAACTGGTGCAGTTGAATCCCATAAACAAAGAGAAGGCCGCGGAGAAAATCGTGAATTGGGGTCGAAAGACCACGGATAAGGTGATCAACAAAACTAACCCGGTACTCCATTGGAGGCTTGGGGTAGCTTTCTTCGCTAGGAAAGCGGATGGCGTCTTCCTTCTTCATGAGGCCAAGCCTCTTCAGCGTGTTGATGTCCTGGTTGGAGATTTTAGATCTCTCCCACTCAAGATCCTCGGCCATCTTGGATTCCGAGTACCGTGGCGAGTGAGTCGCGTGCGCGGTGGCATCAACGGCAATGGGCGAGCAATGCTCGTGAGTGCGGATGATCGTAGAGAGTTGGGCGCAAGGGAAGCTTTTGCGAAGAGGAATGATGAGCGGCGCAAGCGAGGGGATGAACGGAGGTTGAAGAAAGGTTTATATAAGAATCGGGTGAAGCAAAGGCGCCGTTGGATGAAGAAATCGTGTGGTGAAAAAAGATCTCCTAGATACAAGGGTAAAAAGGTATTTTTACCGAGATAGGCGTTACCGTACGTGCGCCGAAAAAGCGGAGGACGTGTGTCCCCCACTTGCACGACGTGTCAACGTGGTGGAAGCAATGGACCCACAGGGCAGAAAAATCACGACTATTCAACAGGGATGAAGTAAATTTGGTTAAGGGAAGCATGTCGACAAGGAAAATAAAAGAAGATTGGCGACAGGGAGAATTATTAAATACTTCGGGAGCCTTTGATCAAATACAAGTTTTTGCCCAAATGCTCGGGGCTACTTCGACAAAAAGTAAAATTTCGAGTATGGCAATATAGAAATTGCGGGAGCCTACAACCAAGCACAAGTCCTTGGCTGTAGCCTCGGGCTACTCCCATCGGGAGCGCTGTTCGCGCACCCGAGAGATAAAAAAAGAAGAGAGAGATCATATTGGGAAATAATGACAATATAGCGACAAGGTGGACTAAAATGTCGAGCCTACAACCAAGCACAAGTTCTTGGTTGCAGCCTCGGGGGCTACTCCCATCGGGAACGCTGTTCGCGTGCCCGATGAAATTAACAAAGGAAAAATAGAAAAGCAAGAGAGTATATTTCGAGTTATAATTAACTCTACATATACTCCCATCGGGAGAACAATATAAGTCAAAATTGACTCGATAAAATGTGCCATTCCAACAGCCGGAAAAGCACTCGACAATATATTCTCAGAACGCCGAAGTTGCGATCAATTTCTGAATGCCGCAAATTTGCGAAGGTAAGACCCCAGATCCGTTCTGCTGGGCGTGGCATCGCCAAAGACTGCGCTCTGCTACCTTTATCCGTATCAACAGATACGAAGAAAAATCCTAACGGACGCGTTAGGTACCCGATAAATTTGACTGGGACTCGACAGAATGGTAAGACCTTAAGCGGCACCTGTCGAAGTTTACACCAGTATCCCGAGATCATGTCCAGGGACGTGATCTTGAAGTAGGTTTTTGCGGATTGCCACTAGAGCAGTTAACTAGTACCTGATCCGTCAGATGAACTAGCCCCAATTACCATTATCCCTGTACAATATAGAATTTTATGTGAAGAAATATAAAAAAGTTGAAGCTTTCGAATAAAAATAAACAGTGGAGATTTTCCCTGATTCTACGATTCAAGCAAAATCTCGGGGGCTACTGACATAGGCATCCCAAATGGGCCTGCCGAAGATAGTACCCGGTTTATCAAGGCCCACTACCCGAAGAATAAGAAGATTCGGGAGCCCAAGATATATCAAGGAAAGTCAAGAGTTGTAATAGGAAGTGTTATTTGTAATCTGGCGGGATGAGTTAGAAACCGTCCCGGACTCTGTAACTTGTACAGCACGAATCCCTCGGCTCCACCTCCTATATAAAGGGGGAGTCGAGGGACGAAGAAAGAATCGAATCATTGTCTACAAACCTTAGTTTTCATAATCGTCGAGTACTTTTCGGCTGAAACCTTCGAGATCTACTTACCCTCTACTTCCAACTAAACCCTAGCCTACAATCCATAGGCATTGACAAGTTGATACCTTGTCACCGAGCAATAACCAATAGCGGGATCTGGAGATCCATAATGGCTCCCACATATTCAACGATGACTTAGTGATCGATTGAACCATTTACATACGATGCAGATTCCCTTTGTCACACGATATTTTACTTGTCCGAGGTTCGATCATTGGTATCTCCATACCTTGTTCAACCTCGTTACCAACAAGTACTCTTTACTCGTACCGTGGTATGTCATCTCTTATGATCCAATCATATGCTTGCAAGCTAATCAGACGACATTCCACCGAGAGGGCCCAGAGTATATCTATCCGTCATCAGGATGGACAAATCCCACTATTGATCCATATGCCTCAACTCACACTTTCCGAATACTTAATCCCATCTTTATAACCACCCATTTACGCAATGGCGTTTGATGTAATCAAAGTACCCTTCCGGTGTAAGTGATTTACATGATCTCATGGTCGAAGGATTTAGGCAACTATGTATCGAAAGCTTATAGCAAATTGAACTTAATGACTTGATCTTATGCTATACTTATTTGGGTGTGTGTCCATTATATCATTCACCTAATGACATAACCTTGTTATTAATAACATCCAATGGTCATGATCACGAAACCATGATCATCCATTAATCAACAAGCTAGTTATACAAGAGGCTTACTAGGGACTCCTTGTTGTTTACATAACACACATGTATCAATGTTTCGGTTAATACAATTATATCATGGGATGTAAACATTTATCATGAACACTAAGATATAACAATAACTAATTTATTATTGCCTCTTGGGCATATCTCCAACACGCCGCCCGCGTTCAGGCGCCAGCCTCCGGGCGCGCGAAAGTCCGGCGGCGCGGGGTAGCCCGCCGCGTGCAGTAGCCTCCCCTCCCATTGGTGGAGAGAGCGATGGACGAAGCCGTTGTTCGCCGTACCGTCGACGGAGTTCGCCATTGTTCGCTCGTGAGATTGGGGGAGAGAGGTGGTGAGAATAGGGAGACGGCGTGGTGAATGCGGCCAGACGTGGTAGTTCCGCGATAAATAGAGGGCGACGCACGTGAAACCGAGGCGACGACATTAACCCGCCGCGTGGAAGCTCCGTGTCCGGCGGCAGGCTTTACAGCGCGTGGAAGACGATGCGATGAGGACGACGATCGGTCTTTTCTCGCCGACAAGTTGGGGCCACCAGCCGCGCGGGAAGTTTTCTCGGTGTTTCCCGCGCTTTCGTTTCGTCCAGACTCCCCGTGCGCTCCCCGGGGGGGGGGGGCGGAGATGATCTAGGCTCCCCGGATGGATGAAAGCCCAAATCCAGACGAAAACAAGGATCCGGGGGCGCGACTGGGCCGTTTTCGTTCATCCGGATGAAAAAAAGTCGTCCTAGGAGCCTTCCCGGGGAGATGGCTGGAGATGCTCTTAGGGCCAGACGCTCGTTCCCACCCGACAAACGGCAGGACACACGATGTTTGACACATGTCGAGTAGGAACCGCGTGCTCACGTATACATGTGATCACCGGGCTTCATCCCTTTTGCAAAAAGACTATAGTTTCTGTAAAGCGGCTATGGATTTTGCATACAACATCGAATGAAACAAAGTTATATGGAAAAGCATATAAAGAAAAATTTACATCTGAATTCAACGGTTTACTGTTGTTCATATTTTTTTAGAATGCTCAAAGTCGAAAGGGAAAATAGAGTTTTCGTCGCCAAAAAAAATCGAAGCAGCCTAACTTCGGCCACCTACCCCACTAACTCCACCATATCCCCATCCACCCATCCCTTATCTCTCTCTCTCACTAGCCTCTCTTCTTCATCCATCTCTCTCACCCGAGCTCAAAGGCCCCTATCGAGCTCCTCCGCTGCACATGGAGCTCTGCAGCGCTCCTGCCTCCTCTTTGGCAACCCGACGCCGCCTTCCTCGGCCGTCCTAGCTCTGATCCCCATTCCCTGTCCCCTCCCTCCCATGCTCATGATCATCGATGCCCCTACCTCCTCTTCTCCAGGTCACCGCCTCCTCTTCTCCCGATACCTGAACTCCTCCCCCGGCGCACCTACCTCCTCTGCTACCGGTCGCCCAGGCTACCCCTTTCCATTAAGTGTTGGATCTCCTCTACGCTATGGGGCGAAGATCTACTTCCACCAAAATTCTAGCATATACTCCCTCCATCTAAATTTAGGTGTTTTAACTTTACCTAGATATGGATGTATCTCTAACTAAAATATATTCGTATCTAAATAAAATTGAGACACCTATTTTTAGACGAATGTAGTAAAACAATTCAAGAAGCCATTACAAGCACGAAACGCCAATAAAAAGACACACTATGTGATAACATCCACACAATCGAACGAATAGAAAAAGAGCTATATGTAAGTGGCTTACCTCTAGCACACGGAAATGGTGGCTGGTGCGTCATGAACTATAATTTACCCATGGCGCACCGTTAAAAGTGGTGTGCCACGGGTACTTGATACGTCTCCGACGTATCGATAATTTCTTATGTTCCATGCCACATTATTGATGATATCTACATGTTTTATGCATACTTTATGTCGTATTTATGCATTTTCCGGCACTAACCTATTAACGAGATGCCGAAGAGCCAGTTGTTGTTTTCTGCTGTTTTTTGTTTCAGAAATCCTACAAAGGAAATATTCTCGGAATTGGACGAAATCAACGCCCAGGGGCCTATTTTTCCACGAAGCTTCCAGAAGACCGAAGGAGAGACGAAGTGGGGCCACGAGGCGCCGCCACAACAGGGCGGCGCGGCCTGGGCCTTGGCCGCGCGGCCCTGGCGTGTGGGGCCCTCGTGTGGCCCCCTGACCTGCCCTTCCGCCTACTTAAAGCCTCCGTCGCGAAACCCCCAGTACCGAGAGCCACGATACGGAAAACCTTACTGAGACGCCGCCGCCGCCAATCCCATCTCGGGGGATTCAGGAGATCGCCTCCGGCACCCTTCCGGAGAGGGGAATCATCTCCCGGAGGACTCTTCACCGCCATGGTCGCCTCCGGAGTGATGAGTGAGTAGTTCACCCCTGGACTATGGGTCCATAGCAGTAGCTAGATGGTCGTCTTCTCCTTATGTGCTTCATTGTCGGATCTTGTGAGCTGCCTAACATGATCAAGATCATCTATCTGTGATGCTATATGTTGTGTTTGTCGGGATCCGATGGATAGAGAATACTATGTTATGTTGATTATCAATCTATTACCTATGTGTTGTTTATGATCTTGCATGCTCTCCGTTATTAGTAGAGGCTCCGGCCAAGTTTTTACTCTTAACTCCAAGAGGGAGTATTTATGCTCGATAGTGGGTTCATGCCTCCATTAAATCTGGGACAGTGACAGAAAGTTCTAAGGTTGTGGATGTGCTGTTGCCACTAGGGATAAAACATTGATGCTATGTCCGAGGATGTAGTTATTGATTACATTACGCACCATACTTAATGCAATTGTCTGTTGTTTGCAACTTAATACTGGAAGGGGTTCGGATGATAACCTGAAGGTAGACTTTTTAGGCATAGATGCATGCTGGATAGCGGTCTATGTACTTTGTCGTAATGCCCAATTAAATCTCACTATACTTATCATATCATGTATGTGCATTGTCATGCTCTCTCTATTTGTCAATTGCCCGACTGTAATTTGTTCACCCAACATGCTATTTATCTTATGGGAGAGACACCTCTAGTGAACTGTGGACCCCGGTCCATTCTTTTACATTAAATACAATCTACTACAATACTTGTTCTACTGTTTTCTGCAAACAATCATCATCCACACTATACATCTAATCCTTTGTTACAGCAAGCCGGTGAGATTGACAACCTCACTGTTTCGTTGGGGCAAAGTACTTTGGTTGTGTTGTGCAGGTTCCACGTTGGCGCCGGAATCCCTGGTGTTGCGCCGCACTACATCCCGCCGCCATCAACCTTCAACGTGCTTCTTGGCTCCTCCTGGTTCGATAAACCTTGGTTTCTTTCTGAGGGAAAACTTGCTACTGTGTGCATCATACCTTCCTCTTGGGGTTCCCAACGAACGTGTGTGTTACACGCCATCAAGCAATATTTTTTGGCGCTGTTGCCGAGGAGATCAAGACACGCTGCAAGGGGAGTCTCCACAATCCAATCTCTTTACTTTGTTTTTGTCTTGCTTTATTTTATTTACTTTCTTGTTTGCTGCATTATATCAAAACACAAAAAAATTAGTTGCTAGCTTTACTTTATTTACTGTCTTGTTCTCCATATCAAAAACACACAAAAAAAAATTAGTTACTTGCATTTTACTTTTGCTACCATGTCTAGTTCTGCACCTGTTACTTCTTCACCTGAGGAATTAGTCTTCACTTTTAAACAAGGGGATGAGGAGAGTTTTAAAGATGCTTGGTCCAGAATTTTTACTTCTTATCGTAAAGCTGAACCTCAAATGACTCTAAGTTTGCTCCTTAGTAATTTTTATTTTGGTCTTATGATTCGCTATAGATATGCCTTGGATGCTGTAGTGGGAGGAGATTTCCTTCATTGCAATGGGGATCAAGCTTTTAATGCCATAAAGAAGTTGGTTGCATCACATGATTCAGCTAATAACTTTGATTCAGCCCTTATTAGCATTTATAATAGATTAAACACTCTTGAGACAAGTGCATCTCGCTTGAATGAAAATTATAGATATGTTCGTAACCGTCTTGATCAAGTTTTAGTGAACTCTGAACCTTCATTATGGGATCCTACTATTAAAATTGTTATCGGTGACCAAACTCTTCATGCCAATTGTGATATTATGTCTGAATTTTGCTTAATGCCTAAGAGTATTCATGAATCTTTGAAACTTTGGGGATTCGTTGAAGGGGGAGAAGGAATAACTCTTATTGATAACTCTGTTATAATTCCTAAAGGAATAGCTGCGGGTGTGCATACAACCGTTCTTGGGAGAACAATATCCATTGATTATCTTGTTATTGAATGTGCAGGAACAGGACAAATCACACTCGGAAGATCCCTGCTGAAACTATTGGGAGCCGTCATAGATATGGGAGAAGGCACCCTAAAATTCACCTCTACATATACTCCCATCGGGAGAGCAATATAAGTCATCTTTGACTCAATAAAATGTGCCATTCCAACAGCCGAATAAGCACTCGACAATATATTCTCAGAACGCCAAAGTTGCGATCAATCTCTGAATGCCGCAAAACTTTGCGAAGATAAGACCCAGATCCGTTCTGTGAGGCGTGGCGCCGTCTTTGACGTCGGTCTGCTACTTTTATCCGTATCAACAGATACGAAGAAAAATCCTAACGGACGCGTTAGGTACCCGATAAATATAATTGGGACTCGACAGAATGGTAAGACCTTAAGCGGCACCTGTCGAAGTTTACACCAGTATCCCGAGATCATGTCTAGGGACGTGATTTTGAAGTAGGTTTTTGCGGATTGCCACTAGAGCAGTTAACTAGTACCTGATCCGTCAGATGAACTAGCCCCAACTACCATTATCCCTGTACAATATAGAAATTTATGTGAAGAAATATAGAAAAGTTTTAAGTTGTCGAGTAAAAATAAACAGTGGAGATTTTCCCTGACTCTACGATTCAAGCAAAATCTCGGGGGCTACTGACAGAGGCATCCCTAATTGGCCTGCCGATGATAGTACCCGGGGTTTACTGAAGGCCCACTACCCGAAGAATAAGAAGACTCGGAAGCCCAAGATATTGTTAAGGAAAGCTAGAGTTGTAATAGGAAGCATTATTTGTAATCTTGCGGGAGGAGTTAGAAACCTTCCCGGACTCTGTAACTTGTACAATACGAATCCCTCGGCTCCGCCTCCTATATAAGGGGGAGTCGAGGGACACAGAAAGGATCGAATCTACTGTCAACACAACCTTAGTTTTATATTCGTCGAGTACTTTTCGGCTGAAACCTTCGAGATCTACTTGCCATCTACATCCAACTAAACCCTAGTCTACAATCCGTAGGCATTGACAAGTTGATACCTTGTCACTCGGGGGTAGACATATATTCCCTAAATCAAAGAGTAAGAAAAAGAACAAGAAAGGTAAGGGTAAAGCCCAAGGTAATGTTGATGCTTCATCTCTCGATAACACTTGATATACACTTTTTGCGCCTACCTGAAAGGCGTTAAAGAAAAGCGCTTATGGGAGACAACCCATGTTTTTACTACAGTACTTTTATTTTATATTTAAGTCTTGGAAGTTGTTTACTACTGTAGCAACCTCTCCTTATCTTAGTTTTGTGCATTGTTGTGCCAAGTAAAGTCTTTGATAGTAAGGTTCATACTAGATTTGGATTACTGCGCAGAAACAGATTTCTTTGCTGTCACGAATCTGGGTCTAATTCTCTGTAGGTAACTCAGAAAATTATGCCAATTTATGTGAGTGGTCCTCAGATATGTACGCAACTTTCATTCAATTTCGGCATTTTCATTTGAGCAAGTCTGGTGCCACTTTAAAATTCGTCTTTACGAACTGTTCTGTTTTGACAGATTCTGCCTTTTATTTCGCATTGCCTCTTTTGCTGTGTTGGATGGATTTCTTTGTTCCATTAACGTCCATTAGCTTTGTGCAATGTCCAGAAGTGTTAAGAATGATTGTGTCACCTCTGAACATGTGAATTTTTGATTATGCACTAACCCTCTAATGAGTTTGTTTTGAGTTTGGTGTGGAGGAAGTTTTCAAGGGTCAAGAGAGGAGGATGATATACTATGATCAAGAAGAGTGAAGAGTCTAAGCTTGAGGATGCCCCGGTGGTTCATCCCTGCATATTTCAAGAAGACTCAAGCATCTAAGCTTGGGGATGCCCAAGGCATCCCCTTCTTCATCGACAACTTATCAGGTTCCTCCCTTGAAACTATATTTTTTTCGGTCACATCTTATGTACTTTACTTGGAGCGTCTGTGTGCTTTTATTTTTGTTTGTGTTTGAATAAATACATGCTTGCGTGGGAGAGAGACACGCTCCGCTGTTGCATATGAACACATGTGTTCTTAGATTTTAATGTTCATGGCGAAGGTTGAAACTGCTTCGTTCATTGTTATATGGTTGGAAACGGAAAATGCTACATGTAGTAATTGGTAAAATGTCTTGGATAATGTGATACTTGGCAATTGTTGTGCTCATGTTTAAGCTCTTGCATCATATACTTTGCACCTATTAATGAAGAAATACATAGAGCTTGCTAAAATTTGGTTTGCATATTTGGTCTCTCTAAAGTCTAGATAATTTCTAGTATTGAGTTTTGAACAACAAGGAAGACGGTGTAGAGTCTTATAATGTTTACAATATGTCTTTTATGTAAGTTTTGCTGCACTGGTTCATCCTTGTGTTTGTTTCAAATAACCTTGCTAACCTAAACCTTGTATCGAGAGGGAATACTTCTCATGCATCCAAAATCCTTGAGCCAACCACTATGCCATTTGTCTCCACCATACCTACCTACTACATGGTATTTCTCCGCCATTCCAAAGTAAATTGCTTGAGTGCTACCTTTAAATTTCCATCATTCGCCTTTGCAATATATAGCTCATGGGACAAAATAGCCTTAAAAACTATTGTGGTATTGAATATGTACTTATGCACTTTATCTCTTATTAAGTTGCTTGTTGTGCGATAACCATGCTCCTGGGGACGCCATCAACTCTTTGTTGAATATCATGTGAGTTGCTATGCATGTTCGTCTTGTCTGAAGTAAGGGAGATTTACCACTCATTAAATGGTTAGAGCATGCATAATGTTAGAGAAGAACATTGGGCCGCTAACTAAAGCCATGATCCTTGGTGGAAGTTTCAGTTTTGGACATATATCCTCAATCTCATATGAGAACATTAATTGTTTCTACATGCTTATGCATTAAAGAGGAGTCCATTATCTGTTGTCTATGTTGTCCCGATATGGATGTCTAAGTTGAGAATAATCAAAATCGAGAAATCCAAATGCGAGCTTTCTCCTTAGACCTTTGTACAGGCAGCATAGAGGTACCCCTTTGTGACACTTGGTTAAAACATGTGTATTGCGATGATAATCCTGGTAATCCGAGCTAATTAGGACAAGGTGCGGGCACTATTAGTATACTATGCATGAGGCTTGCAACTTCTAAGATATAATTTACATGATACATATGCTTTATTACTACCGTTGACAAAATTGTTTCATGTTTTCAAAATAAAAGCTCTAGCACAAATATAGCAATCGATGCTTTCCTCTTTGAAGGACCTTTCTTTTACTTTTATGTTGAGTCAGTTCACCTATCTCTCTCCACCTCAAGAAGCAAACACTTGTGTGAACTGTGCATTGATTCCTACATACTTGCATATTGCACTTGTTATATTACTTTACATTGACAATATCCATGAGATATACATGTTATAAGTTGAAAGCAACCGCTGAAACTTAATCTTCCTTTGTGTTGCTTCAATACTTTTACTTTGATTTATTGCTTTATGAGTTAACTCTTATGCAAGACTTATTGATGCTTGTCTTGAAAGTACTATTCATGAAAAGTCTTTGCTTTATGATTCATTTGTTTACTCATGTCATTACCATTGTTTTGATCGCTGCATTCATTACATATGCTTACAATAGTATGATCAAGATTATGATGGCATGTCACTCCAGAAATTATCTTTGTTATCGTTTACCTGCTCGGGACGAGCAGGAACTAAGCTTGGGGATGCTGATACGTCTCCGACGTATCGATAATTTCTTATGTTCCATGCCACATTATTGATGATATCTACATGTTTTATGCATACTTTATGTCGTATTTATGCATTTTCCGGCACTAACCTATTAACGAGATGCCGAAGAGCCAGTTGCTATTTTCTGCTGTTTTTGGTTTAAGAAATCCTACAAAGGAAATATTCTCGGAATTGGACGAAATCAACGCCCAGGGGCCTATTTTTCCACGAAGCTTCCAGAAGACCGAATGAGAGACGAAGTGGGGCCACGAGGCGCCGCCACAACAGGGCGGCGCGGCCTGGGCCTTGGCCGCGCGGCCCTGGCGTGTGGGGCCCTCGTGTGGCCCCCTGACCTGCCCTTCCGCCTACTTAAAGCCTCCGTCGCGAAACCCCCAGTACTGAGAGGCACGATACGGAAAACCTTACTGAGACGCCGCCGTCGCCAATCCCATCTCGGGGGATTCAGGAGATCGCCTCCAGCACCCTGCCGGAGAGGGGAATCATCTCCCGGAGGACTCTTCACCGCCATGGTCGCCTCCGGAGTGATGAGTGAGTAGTTCACCCCTGGACTATGGGTCCATAGCAGTAGCTAGATGGTCGTCTTCTCCTTATGTGCTTCATTGTCGGATCTTGTGAGCTGCCTAACATGATCAAGATCATCTATCTGTAATGCTATATGTTGTGTTTGTCGGGATCCGATGGATAGAGAATACTATGTTATTGAAGGAGATATGCCCTAGAGGCAATAATAAAGTGGTTATTATTTATATCTTTATGTTTATGATAAATGTTTATATATCATGCTATAATTGTATTAACCGAAACATTAGTACATGTGTGATATGTAGACAAACAAGAAGTCCCTAGTATGCCTCTTAAACTAGCTTGTTGATTAATGGATGATTAGTTTCATAATCATGAACATAGGATGTTATTAATAACAAGGTTATATCATTATATGAATGATGTAATGGACACACCCAATTAAGCGTAGCATAAGATCTCATCATTAAGTTATTTGCTATAAGCTTTCGATACATAGTTACCTAGTCCTTATGACCATGAGATCATATAAATCACTTATACCGGAAAGGTACTTTGATTACACCAAACACCACTGCGTAAATGGGTGGCTATAAAGGTGGGATTAAGTATCCGGAAAGTATGAGTTGAAGCATATGGATCAACAGTGGGATTTGTCCATCCCGATGACGGATAGATATACTCTGGGCCCTCTCGGTGGAATGTCGTCTAATGTCTTGCAAGCATATGAATAAGTTCATAAGAGACCACATACCACGGCATTTAGTAAAGAGTACTTGTCAGGAGACGAGGTTGAACAAGGCATAAAGTGATACCGAAGATCAAACCTCGGACAAGTAAAATATCGCGTGACAAAGGGAATTGGTATTATATGTGAATGGTTCATTCGATCACTAAAGTCATCGTTGAATATGTGGGAGCCATTATGGATCTCCAGATCCCGCTATTGGTTATTGGTCGGAGTGAGTACCCAACCATGTCCGCATAGTTCACGAACCGTAGGGTGACACACTTAAAGTTGGATGTTGAAATGGTAGAAATTGAATATGGAATGGAGTTCGAATATTTGTTCGGAGTCCCGGATGAGATCCCGGACATCACGAGGAGTTCCGACATGGTCCGAGAATAAGATTCATATATAGGATGTCATTTTATGTGAATTAAAATGTCGCGGAAGGTTCTATGGAAGGTTCTAGAAGGTTCTAGAAAAGTCCGGAAGAAACCACCAAGGAAGGTGGAGTCCACATGGGACTCCACCTCCATGGCCGGCCAACCCTAGTGGGGGAGGAGTCCCAAGTGGACTCCCCCTTAGGGGGCCGGCCACCCCCCCATATGGGAGGTGGAAATCCCACCTTTGGTGGGAGTCCTAGCTTGGCTAGGTTTCCCCCTCTTATGGGAAGTTTTTGGTTCGGGTCTTATTCGAAGATTTGGAGACCAACTCTTGGGAATCCACCTATATAATGAGGGGCCAAGGGAGGGGGCCGGCCACCCCAAGACCACAAGCTGGCCGCCCCCCTTGAAGTGGCCGGCCCCCCCCTCCCAAACCCTAGCCGCCCCCCTCTCCTCCATATCTCCCGCGTAGCTTAGCGAAGCTCCGCTGGACTTCTCCACCGCCACCGACACCACGCCGTCGTGTTGTCGGATTCAAGAGGAGCTACTACTTCCGCTGCCCGCTGGAACGGGGAGGTGGACGTCGTCTTCATCAACAACCGAACGTGTGACCGAGTACGGAGGTGCTGCCCGTTCGTGGCGCCGGAACCGATCGTGATCAAGATCTTCTACGCGCTTTTGCAAGCGGCAAGTGAACGTCTACCGCAGCAACAAGAGCCTCCTCTTGTAGGCTTTGGAATCTCTTCAAGGGTGAGACTCGATAATCCCCTCGTTGCTACCGTCTTCTAGATTGCATCTTGGCTTGGATTTCGTGTTCGCGGTAGGAAATTTTTTGTTTTCTATACAACGTTATCCTACAGTGGTATCAGAGCCGTGTTTATGCATAGATGGTTGCACGAGTAGAACACAATGGTTTGTGGGCGTTGATGCTTTTGTTATCTTTAGTTGAGTACTTTGCATCTTTGTGGCATAGTGGGATGAAGCGGCTCGGGCTAACTTTACATGACCGCGTTCATGAGATTTGCTCCACGCTCGACATGCAACTTGTATTGCATAAGTGGCTTTGCGGGTGTCTGTCTCTCCTACTATAGTGAAGATTCAATTTATTCTTCTATTGACAACACTAGTATCACCGTTGTGGTTCATGTTCGTAGGTAGATTGGATCTTACTCGAAAATCCTAAACCACGTAAAATATGCAAACCAAATTAGAGAACGTCTAACTTGTTTTTGCAGGGTTTGGTGATGTGATATGGCCATAATGTGATGATGACTATGTATGAAATGATCATTATTGTATTGTGGCAACCGGCAGGAGCCTTATGGTTGTCTTTAAATTTCATGTTGAGTAGTATTTCAAAGTAGTTGTAATAGTTGCTACATGGAGGACAATCATGAAGACGACGCCATTGACCTTGGTGCTTCGCCGACAATGATGGAGATCATGCCCATTGATGATGAAGATCATGTCCGTGCTTTGGAGATGAAGATCAAAGGCGCAAAGACAAAAGGGCCATATCATATCACATATGAACTGCATGTGATGTTAATCCTTTTATGCATCTTATTTTGCTTAGATCGCGACGGTAGCATTATAAGATGATCCCTCTCACTAAAATCTCAAGATAATAAAGTGTTCATCCTTAGTAGCACCGTTGCCAAGACTTGTCGTTTCGAAGCATCTCGTGATGATCGGGTGTGATAGAATCAACAAGTGCATACAACGGGTGCAAGCCAGTTTTGCACATGCGGATACTAAGGTGGCCTTGACGAGCCTAGCATGTACAGACATGGTCTCGGAACACGTGATACCGAAAGGTAGAGCATGAATCATATGATTGATATGATGAACACTTTGAATGTTCGCCATTGAAATCACACCTTGTCTCGTGATGATCGGACTTAGGTGCGGTGGATTTGGTTCGTGTGATCACTAAGACAATGCGAGGGATATTGTTTTGAGTGGGAGTTCACCTAGTTTTTAATTAAGTTGAATTAAAATTTGAACTCAATTTGTCATAAACTTAGTCTAAACTATTGCAAATATATGTTGTAGATATGGCGTCCTCAATCAATTTTAACCAGTTCCTAGAGAAAGAAAAGCTTAAGAGCAACGGTAGCAACTTCACCGACTGGTTCCGTCATGTGAGGATTTTCCTCAATGGCAGAAATCTGCAATATGTGCTTGATGCACCGCTAGGTGACCCTCCTGCAGAAACTGAAACCGATGAAGTAAAAGCTGTTTACGCAACTCGGAAAACTCGGTACTCTCAAGTTCGGTGTGCCATCTTATGCAGGTGAAGCCGATCTTCAAAAACGTTTTGAGCACCACGATCCACATGAGTTGATCAATGAGTTGAAGACTATATTTGAGACTCATGCGGCCGTGGAATGCTATGAAGCATCGAAACACTTCTTCAGCTGCATGATGGAAGAAGGCAGCTCCGTTAGTGAGCACATGCTCGCCATGACCGGGCATGCGAAGAAACTCAGTGACTTAGGAATAGTGATTCCTAATAGACTGGGGATTAATCGTGTCCTTCAATCACTGCCACCTAGTTACAAGAACTTTGTGATGAACTACAATATGCAGAACATAAACAAAGAGTTACCTGAACTCTTCTCCATGCTAAAATCTGCTGAGATTGAGATCAAGAAAGAGCACCAAGTGTTGATGGTCAACAAGACCACCAGCTTCAAGAAACAGGGCAAGTCTAAAGGCAAGAACAGGAAGAGTGGCAAGAAAGCTGCCACGCCTCCTGTGAAACCTAAGACTGGCCCTAAGCCTGATGCTGAGTGCTATTCGCAAGGAGAAGGGACACTGGAAGCGTAATTGCTCCAAGTATTTGGTGGATCTCAAGAGCGGCCTTGTCAAGAAGAAGAAAGAAGGTATATCCGATATACATGTTATAGATGTTTATCTTCTTTGGTTCTCGTACTAGTACTGGGTATTTGATACTGGTTCGGTTGCTCATATTTGTAACTCGAAACAGGAACTAAAGAATAAACGAAGACTACTAAAGGATGAAGTGACCATGCGCGTTGGAAATGGATCCAAAGTCGATGTGATCGCTGTCGGCACACTTCCTCTACATCTACCTTCGGGATTAGTTTTAAGCCTCAATAATTGTTATTTTGTACCCGCGTTGAGCATGAACATTATATCTAGATCTTGTTTAATGCAAGACGGTTATTCATTCAAGTCTGAGAATAATGGTTGTTCTATTTTTATGAATAATATCTTTTATGGTCGAGCACACGAAAAGAATGGCTTATTTCTCGTTAGATCTCGATAGTAGTGATACACATATACATAACATTGATGCTAAGCGAATTAAATTGAATGATAATTCTACTTATATGTGGCACTGTCGTCTTGGTCATATTGGAGTGAAACGCATGAAGAAACTCCATATCGATGGATTACTTGAATCACTTGACTTTGAGTCACTTGATAGATGCGAAGCATGTCTAATGGGAAAAATGACTAAGACTCCATTCTCTGGTATTATGGAGCGAGCTACTGACTTATTGGAAATCATACATACCGATGTGTGCGGACCAATGAGTGTAGCATCGCGCGGTGGTTATCGTTATGTTCTAACCTTCACAGATGATCTGAGTAGATATGGGTATATCTATTTCATGAAACATAAATCCGAGACTTTTGAGAAGTTTAAGGAATTCCAAAGTGAAGTAGAAAATCAACGTAACAAGAAGATTAAATTTCTACAATCTGATCGCGGAGGTGAATATCTGAGTTATGAGTTTGGCATGCATTTAAAGAAATGCGGAATACTTTCACAATTGACACCGCTGGGAACACCACAACGTAACGGTGTGTCCGAACGTCGTAATCGAACTCTCTTAGATATGGTTCGTTCTATGATGTCTCTTACTGATTTGCCGTTATCATTTTGGAGTTATGCATTAGAGACAACCGCATTCACTTTAAATAGAGCACCATCAAAATCCGTAGAAACGACACCGTATGAATTATGGTTTAATAAGAAACCTAAGCTGTCGTTCCTGAAAGTTTGGGGTTGCGAAGCCTATGCAAAGAAGTTACAACCGGACAAGCTAGAACCCAAAGCGGAGAAATGCGTCTTCATAGGATACCCTAAGGAAACTATAGGGTACACTTTCTATCACAGATCCGAAGGCAAAATCTTTGTTGCTAAGAATGGAACCTTTCTTGAGAAAGAATTTCTCACTAAAGAAGTGACTGGAAGAAAAGTAGAACTCGATGAGATTGATGAATCTATACTCGTTGATCGCAGTAGCGCGATCTGAAGTTGTACCAGTACCGCCTACACCGACAACAGAGGAAGCTAATGATAATGATCATGAAACTTCGAACGAGGAAACTATCGAACCTCGCAGATCGACAAGGGAACGTGCCACTCCTGATTGGTATGATCCTTGTCTAAATGTCATGATTGTGGATAACAATGATGAGGACCCTATGACGTATGAAGAAGCGATGATGAGCCCAGATTCCAACAAATGGCAAGAAGCCATGAAATCCGAAATGGGATCCATGTATGATAACAAAGTATGGACTTTGGTAGACTTACCTGATAGCCGAAAGGCTGTTGAGAATAAATGGATCTTCAAGAGAAAAACAAATGCTGATGGTAATATTACTGTCTATAAAGCTCGACTTGTCGCAAAAGGTTTCCGACAAATTCAAGGAGTTGACTACGATGAGACTTTCTCACCTGTAGCAAAGCTAAAATCTGTGAGGATTTTGTTAGCAATAGCTGCATTTTTCGATTATGAGATTTGGCAGATGGATGTCAAAACGGCGTTCCTTAATGGAGACATTGAGGAAGAGTTGTATATGGTACAACCCAAAGGTTTTGTCGATCCTAAAAATGCTGACAAAGTATGCAAACTTCAGCGTTCAATTTATGGACTGAAGCAAGCATCGAGAAGTTGGAACCGACGCTTTGATAAGGTGATCAAAGACTTCGGGTTTATACAGTGTCATGGAGAGGCCTGTATTTACAAGAAAGTGAGTGGGAGCTCTATAGCATTCCTGATATTATATGTAGATGACATATTATTGATTGGGAATGATATAGAACTATTAAGCAGTGTAAAGGGTTATTTGAATAATAGTTTTTCAATGAAAGACCTTGGTGAAGCATCATATATATTAGGCATCAAGATTTATAGAGATAGATCAAGACGTCTAATAGGGCTATCACAGAGTACATACCTGGACAAGATTCTAAAGAAGTTTAGAATGGACGAAAGTAAGAAAGGATTCTTACCTATGTTACTAGGCAAGGTCTTGAGTAAGACTCAAGGTCCCTAAGCACTACGAAGAAAGAGAAAGGATGAGTCAGATCCCCTATGCCTCGGCAGTAGGCTCTATCATGTATGCCATGCTATGTACAAGACCGGATATAGCACATGCCGTTAGTTTGACTAGCAGATATCAAAGTGATCCAGGAATGGAACACCGGACGGTCAAGAATATCCCGAAGTACTTGAAAAGAACTAAGGATATGTTTCTTTGTTATGGAGGTGACCAAGAGCTCGTTGTAACAAGTTACACCGATGCAAGTTGGAACAACCGATCATGATGACTCTAAGTCACAATGCAGGTACGTGTTTATATTGAATGGTGCAGCAAAGAAGTCGGGCAAGCTCGAAGCAGTGCACGGTGGCGAAATCCTCAATAGAATCGGAGTACATAGCGGCTTCAGAGGCTTCATCAGAAGCGGTATGGATGAAGAGGTTCATTATAGAGCTCGGTGTGGTTCCTAGTGCATTGGACCCACTAGTCATATATTGTGACAACATGGGTGCCATCGCCAATGCACAAGAACCAAGGTCACACAAGAGGCTGAAGCATATCAAGCTGCGTTACCACTCGATTCGCGAGTACATCGAAGATGGAGAAGTAAAGATTTGTAAAGTACACACCGATCCGAATGTAGCAGATCCAGTTGACTAAAGCTCTCCCTAGGGCAAAGCATGACCAACACCGTAATGCCATGGGTGTTAGGTATATTACAATGTAATCTAGATTATTGACTCTAGTGCAAGTGGGAGACTGAAGGAGATATGCCCTAGAGGCAATAATAAAGTGGTTATTATTTATATCTTTATGTTTATGATAAATGTTTATATATCATGCTATAATTGTATTAACCGAAACATTAGTACATGTGTGATATGTAGACAAACAAGAAGTCCCTAGTATGCCTCTTAAACTAGCTTGTTGATTAATGGATGATTAGTTTCCTAATCATGAACATTGGATGTTATTAATAACAAGGTTATATCATTATATGAATGATGTAATGGACACACCCAATTAAGCGTAGCATAAGATCTCGTCATTAAGTTATTTGCTATAAGCTTTCGATACATAGTTACCTAGTCCTTATGACCATGAGATCATATAAATCACTTATACCAGAAAGGTACTTTGATTACACCAAACACCACTGCGTAAATGGGTGGCTATAAAGGTGGGATTAAGTATCCGGAAAGTATGAGTTGAAGCATATGGATCAACAGTGGGATTTGTCCATCCCGATGACGGATAGATATACTCTGGGCCCTCTCGGTGGAATGTCGTCTAATGTCTTGCAAGCATATGAATAAGTTCATAAGAGACCACATACCACGGTACGAGTAAAGAGTACTTGTCAGGAGACGAGGTTGAACAAGGTATAAAGTGATACCGAAGATCAAACCTCGGACAAGTAAAATATCGCGTGACAAAGGGAATTGGTATTATATGTGAATGGTTCATTCGATCACTAAAGTCATCGTTGAATATGTGGGAGCCATTATGGATCTCCAGATCCCGCTATTGGTTATTGGTCGGAGTGAGTACTCAACCATGTCCGCATAGTTCACGAACCGTAGGGTGGCACACTTAAAGTTGGATGTTGAAATGGTAGAAATTGAATATGGAATGGAGTTCGAATATTTGTTCGGAGTCCCGGATGAGATCCCGGACATCACGAGGAGTTCCGGAATGGTCCGGAGAATAAGATTCATATATAGGATGTCATTTTATGTGAATTAAAATGTCGCGGAAGGTTCTATGGAAGGTTCTAGAAGGTTCTAGAAAAGTCCGGAAGAAACCACCAAGGAAGGTGGAGTCCACATGGGACTCCACCTCCATGGCCGGCCAACCCTAGTGGGGGAGGAGTCCCAAGTGGACTCCCCCTTAGGGGGCCGGCCACCCCCCCATATGGGAGGTGGAAATCCCACCTTTGGTGGGAGTCCTAGCTTGGCTAGGTTTCCCCCTCTTATGGGAAGTTTTTGGTTCGGGTCTTATTCGAAGACTTGGAGACCAACTCTTGGGAATCCACCTATATAATGAGGGGCCAAGGGAGGGGGCCGGCCACCCCAAGACCACAAGCTGGCCGCCCCTTGAAGTGGCCGGCCACCCTCCCAAACCCTAGCCGCCCCCTCTCCTCCATATCTCCCGCGTAGCTTAGCGAAGCTCCGCCGGACTTCTCCACCGCCACCGAGCACCACGCCGTCGTGCTTGTCGGATTCAAGAGGAGCTACTACTTCCGCTGCCCGCTGGAACGGGAGGTGGACGTCGTCTTCATCAACAACCGAACGTGTGACCGAGTACGGAGGTGCTGCCCGTTCGTGGCGCCGGAACCGATCGTGATCAAGATCTTCTACGCGCTTTTGCAAGCGGCAAGTGAACGTCTACCGCAGCAACAAGAGCCTCCTCTTGTAGGCTTTGGAATCTCTTCAAGGGTGAGACTCGATAATCCCCTCGTTGCTACCGTCTTCTAGATTGCATCTTGGCTTGGATTTCGTGTTCGCGGTAGGAAATTTTTTGTTTTCTATACAACGTTATCCTACAGTTATGTTGATTATCAATCTATTACCTATGTGTTGTTTATGATCTTGCATGCTCTCTGTTATTAGTAGAGGCTCTGGCCAAGTTTTTACTCTTAACTCCAAGAGGGAGTATTTATGCTCGATAGTGGGTTCATGCCTCCATTAAATCTGGGACATTGACAGAAAGTTCTAAGGTTGTGGATGTGCTGTTGCCACTAGGGATAAAACATTGATGCTATGTCCGAGGATGTAGTTATTGATTACATTACGCACCATACTTAATGCAATTGTCTGTTGTTTGCAACTTAATACTGGAAGGGGTTCGGATGATAACCTGAAGGTGGACTTTTTAGGCATAGATGCATGCTGGATAGCGGTCTATGTACTTTGTCGTAATGCCCAATTAAATCTCACTATACTTATCATATCATGTATGTGCATTGTCATGCTCTCTCTATTTGTCAATTGCCCGACTGTAATTTGTTCACCCAACATGCTATTTATCTTATGGGAGAGACACCTCTAGTGAACTGTGGACCCCGGTCCATTCTTTTACATTAAATACAATCTACTGCAATACTTGTTCTACTGTTTTCTGCAAACAATCATCATCCACACTATACATCTAATCCTTTGTTACAACAAGCCGGTGAGATTGACAACCTCACTGTTTCGTTGGGGCAAAGTACTTTGGTTGTGTTGTGCAGGTTCCACGTTAGCGCCGGAATCCCTGGTGTTGCGCCGCACTACATCCCGCTGCCATCAACCTTCAACGTGCTTCTTGGCTCCTCCTGGTTCGATAAACCTTGGTTTCTTTCTGAGGGAAAACTTGCTACTGTGTGCATCATACCTTCCTCTTGGGGTTCCCAACGAACGTGTGTGTTACACGCCATCAGTACTCCTAGGTTGGACTAGCAGGGTGGCCACTATTAGCCGCAGGTTTGGGCATCGATCGAGCAACCATGATGAACACGGAGCGTCGACTCCAAATGGCTCGCCGTCTCCAGCGACAAGGCAACGGTGCACGTCTTCAAGGTCGCCGACTCAGACCTCACGAGCTCTACGCCAGAACCTAGGGTTGATCAAAAACATAATGCACCGGAGGAAGGCAGCCAAGCTGCTCCGGCGGTGGCGGCACTGCCGGCAGAATCTCCGCCTACGCGGCAAAAGCCAACAAGGGCTCATCACTGTCATTCTTGAAAGGTACACGACTGACAGACGCTCCCACAAGAATCGATGACAATCTTGTTTCTGAAAAGCTACTAATTTAAGATGTTTTCTACTACATGCGACATTTTGTTGTGCAGGCTACTTGTCGAGCTACTTCAGTTCAGAATGGTCGCTGGCTCAGTTCCGGCTCCCCGAAGGCGTCAAGTACTCGGTGGCGTTGGAGCTTCCCCCTGTTTTCTTCACAACTGAAATGTTGACAATGTACTCTCGGAACCAGATCATGTATCTACCCCCTAACCCTAAGCATTCAAGTTGATAAACAAGATCTAGACATATTTGAACCAGAAAAATCATGTATCTACCCCCTAATCCTAAACTTTGTCTTACGTCTAGCATGAAGAGAAATTATTTTTAGTTTCAAACATAGAAATTTCAAAAACCTTCCAAGTGCTTCATTTTGGAGTGACTAAGAAGGATAAATGCTTACTTTTTCGTATTCATGTTTTAAACTTATTTTGTCATCAGCTCCTTTTAATCTTTGTTTACATATTGGTTACTCCACATGCTGTGCTTTTTTGGAACTTACAAATATGATTTTTAAAGTTTTGAAAATAAAAGTCTATTTGTAGCTAGCTCTCCCGTAAATACAGGATAGAGATTTGGTGTACATGGGCACCAGTGATCTCGTTTTTTTTTAAAAAAATCGAAAATCATATTTTCGGGTGTTAAAATTTTTTAGAAAAAAATCTACACATAGTCAATGATGTATCCCACAAACGTGCAAAAAATCAATTTCAAATACTTAATATTTTGAGCTACACAAAAATGATAAAATTGTAGATCTGAGTAGTCATTTTCAAATCTCAAAAATATATCAGATTTTGTCATTTTTCTCTAGCTCAAAATAAAAAGAATTTCGGACTGGGATTTTGCATGATTGTGGGATGTATCAATGGCATTCTTCAGAATTATTTTCATGATTTTTATAACTTGCGAAATATTTTTAATTTTTTTTTAACATAGCGAGAGCACTGGAGCTCGAGAGCTAAAAGCATTTTTCGGTAAATACATCAGTATACAGAAAAAGTTGTTGAGTCAACTTATTTTAGGAGTACACGAGCAATTTGCTGTGAATGCCCACCGTTGAATTTTTCTGATCCGACTCATAAAACCAACCGAATAGCCACGCGACTAACCTAGCCTCCGCTCCCAATCCCCACCGCCGCTTCGCCCCCGAACTCCGCCGCCGCCGCCGCCGCCTGCGCCATGAGGCCGCTGGACGAGAAAGAGACCACCATGGTCTTCGAGAAGCTCTTCAAGTTCACCGGCCCCAACCCCTAAGGCACCTCCTGGACCGGCCCTCCGCGGAGGGCCCCGACCCGGAGCCGGGCCGCTACAGCCTCCGCGCGCCTCCACAAGAACCGCGCGTGTCTTCTACGCCTCCGAGTCGCTCGTGCGCCGCGCCACCGCCGTCTCCCGCGCCCGCCTCGCCGGGGTGGGCACGCCCGTCGGCAAGTTCACCCACGCCGGCGCCTTCCACCTCACCGTCCACGCGCTCGATCTCCTCGCCGCGCACGCGCGCCGCCGCGTCTGGCTCAAGCCCGACACCCAGCGCTCCTTCCTCTTCGGCAACTCCGTGCCCAAGTCCGCGCTCGCGCGAATCACCGAGAACACCACGTCCGGCGACGGCGTCGTCGTCATGTCCATGGCGGACGTGCCGCTCGGGTTTGGGGTCGCTGCCAGGGGCGCGCAGGACTGCAGGAAGGCCGACACCAACGCCGTGGTCGTTTTGCACCAGTCGGACGCCGGCGAGTACCTCCGCAAGGAGGAGGAGCTCATGTGAGGTCAGGGTCCAGGCTTCCTTGTTACAATATGTTTACTGCTTGGACCATACTCCGTATGAGTGAATTCAGTAGGGGTCTAATTTCTGACTACTACTTGTATGAGGCTTTATCCGTATGACATTTCGATGAGATGAGATGGTTGCCAATTTATCCTATGCCATTGCTAAGGAGATGTATGGATCATATTATTTGTTTCTGTGTGAAATCGAATCACACAAAGCAATCTTAGATTGAACGGTTCCGTTGGTTTCTTCATGGTTAGACAGTGCCTGGGTATCTCTGTTCAGAACCTTTGAACTGATTCACTCGACGAGAAAGAGACCACCATGGTCTTCGAGAAGCTCTTCTGAGATTTGTTTCTCACCTCTGTTCTACACCAACATGTCGGTTTCTCCTTAATACCATCTTCTGAAAATTACTAAGAGTTCAGAGAAGTTTCTCTTGAGATTAGTGGGCCTTTGTGTGTACGTAAAGTTGTTGCTGCTTCAGTCTTCTTCGCATTTGAAGTTGCAATCTCTTGAAGTAGTAAATAACCCTGATTACTTGGTTATCGTGAATTGTAGAAAGTTAGACGAGTCAGGAACAGTTTGATGTTTATAGAGAAGTTGTGCTTTTCCATCATCAACTTAATATGCTTAGTGGCCTGGTGGTAGACTGATTTGTACAGATTATGTGGTCAATTGAAGGAATATGCCTCATTGTTTTCTCTAATAAAACAGCATAAGAGGCCACTCTGATCTTTAATTTGACAGTCTTGGTAGTGTTGCCTTATACCATGGTGATGTGTGGACTTACCTCGACTATCAAATCAAGGACAGAGTGCTTTGTTTCTCACCTCTGGTCTATACTAACATGTTTGTTTCTCCTTAATATTACTGTTTGAACACACTTCAAATATGTTTCACATGAGACTAGTTGAGCCTTTGTATTTACGTTAAGTTGTCGCTGTTTCAGTCTTATCCGCATTTGAAGTTGGAACCTCTTGACAGTAATAGTCCTGATCATTTAGATATTGTGACGAGTAGGTGTTGTATGCTCTTTGTACAGAAGTGGTGCTTTTCTACAATGAATTTGATGCTTAGTGGTCTGGTGGTAGATTGCATTGCAGGTTTCATTTTCAACATTGATCCACCTTTCCTTCCTACTGTTACATGTGGTGGCTGTTAGGTTATCTGTGCTGCTATAACCACATATGGATCATGAAATTCTGCTTCCTCAGTTGTGCTAAAATTAGTACTCTACTACACAGAGCAGAAAATAATCTGCATGTTCACTTTTCTCTATTGCCATGTCATATGATTTATAGTGAAACATTTCTGTAACAAGCAATAGCAAGCTTCGCTTAATCATGCGGTCTATATATGCTTCTCTCATTTGCTGAACATGGCATTTGTATGACGCATTTTGTTTGCACCCTGTGGTTCTGATTTACTGTATTCCTGCTTGCAGGTGTGGTGTGGCTGTGATACTGAAAAACGTGTTTCCTCCGTGGTTACTAAAAGGCGTTTTTCATCTGTCCCCTACTTGCATTCAGTGTGGAGTTCATCCACCATTCTGTATTATGCAAAAAAAATCCTAGGGCAAGGAAAAGCGGATACAAAGAATGGGTGTCTGGTCTATTAGCTGTCATAGTATACTAGTAGTACTCTTATGAGGGAATCGCATGGTTAGTCATACAACTTACCATCGATGAGCACTTTGGTCACAAAATTTAAGTTTAGGAGGGTGTTGGTCACTCCCGTCAGATTTATGAGCAACGAGATCACTCCCGTCGGAGCACCGCTAACGGTGGGTGGCGTGGCATGTTGACCAGGCAGACCGGCCAGTTAACCATATATTGTTGTAAGAGGGAATCGTTTGGCCTAATATATGTCTGCTATTGTCTATTAAATCATCAAGAGAATGATCAGCTATGCAATGAACTTGACATTCCACATGACACAGATAATGAACGATTCAGTCATAGATAAACTTGACATTGCACGGCAAAATAAGTGTAGCGACTATCTAGTTCGCAGACACACATGATTTGCATGATATGGTTTACAAGTGAGTACACAAACAGATCAAAAAGAAGTGCCCTGTCTGTTTGGTTACTAACTTGAATATGCAGTAGTTCTAGTGATCAGGCTTGAGAAACATCCAGTGGTGGTGCCTGGGATGTGTCAACGTCCACATCAGCAGCAGCTTGACCCTCTCCCCACAGCAGCCATTCTGCCCTTCCTCTTCCTCTAGGGGGAATGTCAGTAAGTGTTTCTTCTGGATAGTGTGATGCTCTAGGTTCTTCGCAAAGGATTTCAGTGATAAATTCTCATTATCCCTAATCTCTTCCAAGTACTCTTGTGCAATCAAAGGAGCCGTGAGCTCCTTCACCTCCCACACCCTCTCACATGTGTGCACATCATTCAACTTTGTCACAGCAAATGAACCTTCTGTCCTTGTCTGCTTTGTGGCAATTAATTTCCATGGACACTTAGGTTGGCACACAACTTCAACTCTAATTGCATTATTTCTCACCTTCTTGAGCTTCCTTCTATTCCTCACACAGTACATGGAAATTGCAGCTCTCAACTCCTGGACATTGGAGAAAATCATTCCAGTTTTGAATGTGGGATTTTGCATGTCTGTCAGCTTGTTGAACATTTTCCACTTGTATGTGATTTCTCCCTTGTGGTCTTCAGGCAGCTCTAGCTCATCTTCTTCTCCAATATATTTCTCAGGTTCTCTCATGGATTTCGATGTTGTCTTCTCCATTAAATCATCTTTCACACCTTCATCAACATTCTTCTTGAAGTGCTCGTCATCTTCTTCGAACTCATAGTCTGAATCTGCAAAATCACTGTCCAAGTCTGAAGAACTAGCACTACAGCAAGACATGACAACATCCTTCTCATCACCGTTGCCTACATCATCAACTTCTGATATGTGCTCGTAACCTTGTTTTGGTGGACTCATAACATCAGGCAGTGGCACATGCTGCTGATTGACATCATCCCACCTTTGTTTCTCCAGCAAATTGACATGATCAACATACATGATCAGTTTCTTCTCTTCTACTACACAATTCTTCATCATATCTGCATCTTTCTCCTGTTTGATTGCCACCAGACCATCTCCAATTGTCTTCCCAGGCTTGCACCAGTACACCCTTATGTTTAGATCAGCAATACTGTATCCCAATTCCTTCAAAATGTAGCCCAAACTTGCACAACAGAAACTACGTCGGCTGATATCATCAAACAAGTCGACTTTTGTATCCAAATATACCCTATTCATTCCTAATCCACAGAAAAAACCTCCATGGTTCACTTCAATGCTGAAAAGATCATCACTTCGACCTGCATTGCAACAACGAAAACGAATTTCATTAACTTGCTACACGGCAGAACACTACACAGTAAGAACACAGGAAACAGTACCAGCTCGTACTGACCAAAATCACATATGATTCCACGTAAGAGCAGTAGCCCTACCAATTTAAGCCAACTACAAGACAATGAATTGACAGAACAACAACTAAACTCTACCAAAAATCGAACCGCCAATCAAACCCTAAGTAGAATCCCCAAATCGGGTCATAGACGGATTACTTACCGTAATCTGGAGTTTCCATCCATGGATCTCGTCGACGCGGCTGTCCTATATCTTCTCCCATTCGCCGATGATCCCCGGAGGGCCTGCCGCCCCCGTCGCTGTTGCCGGCGGCGTGCTCACCCGTCGCCTGCATGTCGGCTCGCACGGGAGACGAACCGAGCAACTCTAGTGTGGACGGATGAGTTCAGATGATGTAATTGTGGAGGGGGTTTCTGCAAATAAACTGGCTAGTCCGCCTGGTCAACGTGCCACGCCACCCACCGTTAGCGATGCTCCGACGGGAGTGACCTCGTTGCTCATAAATCTGACGGGAGTGACCAACGCCCTCCTAAACTTGATTTGTGTGACCATAGTGCTCATCGATGGTAAGTTGTATGACTAACCATGCGATTCCCATTAGACACTCCCTCCGTTTATTTGAACAGACTGATAGATCCGGTGACTATAAGCTGTGTCACGCTGTAGTTCATTTGAACTCCCAAAACATCATATATTTAGGAACAAACAAATAGATCCGGTGAGTATAAATTGTGTCACGCTGTAACTTATCTGTGATTTACTAATACAGCCTGATAGCTACTGCATTGTATGATGTGAACTAAGATTATGATCAAAATGTTACTTTCTGTGCATTGTATGTGTGAATTGTGAACAAAGATTGCAATCAAAACGAGACATTCTCTTCTATCGTGGAGGCCTCAATGTATGAATATTCATTATTTTTAGTTGACAAATTACAACGATGAGCACTTCTGAATATTGTTAGAGTAGTCTTACCAATTAGCTAACCTGATTGCATTATTTTCAAACATCTGTCACTGATATCATTTGAACCTGTGGAAGTCAACCGTTTTTATGTTAATTTAGTTCTTGAATAAGGAAGCATAAGCAGGAAAAGTGCGATTAAAAAAGGGCAAAATGATGTTCGGTGATGAAACATACAAAGAGTTTAATTTAGTTCAAAAATTGCGCATCCAGGGAATCGAACCCTGGTCAGTACCGTGGGAGGGTACTATGATACCACTACACCAGATGCGCTTCAGTGATATTTCTTCTTCAGAAGGAGTAATGTACCCAACTAAGAACAGACTGTGATATTCAGCATTTTCAAGATTCTCAATATTATGGTTTGCAGAATTGAGATTCAGATTCTAGTTAATATACCACCGAACTGATATTCAGATTTCAAGTAGTTGAATGGTAGTTATAAGCTATTATTGAAATATAGGATAAAGATTATAGCCCTCCTGAATATAGACTAGCAGCTGGAAAACTAAGGTCTAAAACAGAATCTTTTTATACGGTGGTGTATATGGAGATATATAGAGGACCAAATATAGATCTTCCATTAAAGATGCACTAATCGTGCACATTTTGTTTAGAAACGGAACCAATCTGTAGACTACATTTTGTTTTGAAACCGAACCAATAGTGCACACTACTAAGGAGTACAACTGCAACCGGATATCAGGATTTGAATCTAACAACATCAGGACAAAAGTTAACTCAGTCTTTGAAGTGGTAGTACAAACTACAAATGTAGAATAAAATAGACTTTTGCTCATAGATGAATAGGATAGTCAGCAGGTCCCCATTGGAGCCTTCACTTAAGAGCCGGAACACAGCAGCTGCCTCTAGAGCCCTCATCCTTGAGCACGACGTTGAGCTTCGTGTTTCAAAAGTACTTCCCGCAGTTCCTGCATCTTCTCTTCAACACGGTGATCACGTTGGGACCTGGAGGGTTCTCCTCGCCGCTAAACCCATCAAAAAGAAGATTAGTCAGCTACCGTATTTGATTGATGCATAAAACACAATGAAGAGTTGGAAAGCTTTCTCACCATATCTTGAGGTTTCTTAGGAGCTAAAAACATCTTGACAGGTAGTGCTACTGACAGCGCGAGAACAGCCATGGAGACAGAGATGATACTGACCGCCGTTGTGGTCCTGACAAACAGGTCACCAACCCGCATACAGCGCTGCAACCAAGAAATTGTTAATCACATAAGCAGGTTTTAACAATATAGATACAATAGAATAAGTTAGTGATGGATCCAGTAGTAAGAGCAACTTGGCACGTCAGCAGCTCATTCGAGTTTTAGACTTTTAGTAATACTACCTCAAAGGTCCCATACTGGCGAGAATAGCCCAGCGAACCGACACCGCGGATGGCCGTCGGTAGTGGCATCTGTTGTCCCTCCGCAGCAGCCCTATGAATCCCCTGCTGCGGCAGCTTGCCAGTGAGGAGCCTTCTTCCCGCGGACCGAAGAGCCATTGCCATCGCAGAGTAGCTAGATTATTTATGGACAGCTTCAAACATAGTAGTCAAGATGAGCTATTTAGCAGCAGCAATACAGATATATCAACTGAGACAACACAGAATTATACACAAGACAAAAAATTCAATCTGGAAGTTAAAGCTTACCAAAAGCTTCCTTAAATAGTGATAATTTGCAGCCACCTAGCTAGCAAACAAAATCCCAAAGTTCACCAGAAGATATTCAACGTTGCTTACACAACCATGCCCTACAGATCTGAATAAGAAATAAGATCAGAATCACTCAACATGGCAAATGCGCTAATCTGTTCAAATACAACATGGGGAAAACAATCCTTGTGATTTAAAATTAGATCTCAGGAATGTAGTATTTCCTTTTTCTAGATGAATATAGTTTATATTTCCATAAGTGACAGCATAATTATGCACTACAATATAAATACGAAGAGAAGCAAACAATGCTTGCTACTATAACCCAAGTTTCCATATAAGCATTACATAGTCAGAGAGTGAGCCGAATCCAGTCCAATGACAAGAGAGAGAAACTAAGATAATGCCCTAAGCGCACCAGTTGTTCCAACAAAAGACAAAAGTTGTTTAAGTACATATCCTGCTAATACCCCTAAGCACTAGTTGTGCCAACAGAAGACGAAAAAAAATGTTAAGTACACATCCTGCTAATTCCCAATGAAAAAGAAATTACGTTTGTACTAAAGCCCCTAAAATTTTTGGACAAGCAATTTCAGGTTAATATAGGGCACCAGGAGCAATAATACTTTGAAAAAATAACGCCCAAGTAAACTGGAGTTAGAAGAAACAATTATGCAGTACAATATATATAAATACGAAAGAAGCTAACCCAAGTTTCCATATAGGCAATACATAGTCAGAAAGTGAGGCGAATCCAGTCCAATGACAAGAGGGAAGAATTAAGATAACGCCCTAAGCACCAGTTGTTCCTACTAAAGACAGAAGTTGTTTAAGTACATATCCCGCTAATGCCCTGAGCATTAGTTGTGCCAACAGAAGACAAAAGTTTTTGAAGTACATATCCTGCTAATGCCCTGAGCACTAATTGTTCCAACAGAAGACATAAAAGTGTTAAGGACATACCGTGCATCTAATGAGAAGAAATTAAGTTTATACTAAATCGCCTAAAATTCTTGGACAAGCAATTCTAGGTTAATATAGGGCACCAGGAGCAATAATATACTTAGGACACAGGTGGGGAAGTCACCGGAGATGGAGAGGGCGATGGTCGGTAGAGGGAGGCGACGACGGGGAGGCTGCGGTCGGGGCGGCACGTGGGCGGGGAAGGGCTGGTGACGGCGCCAGTCGAGCGGCGAGGACAGTCACCGCGGCAGCGCGGATGGTGACGGCGGCGGTGGAGTGACGGAGGTGCGGAGGACAGTCACCGCGGCGGCGAAGGATTTGGGGCGCAGCCGGAGCTCGGGTGGGGTTTGGGAATAATTGGGGAATTTTTGCGACCTGGGGCTTACATTATTTTTCTTTTGTTGAGAGAATACTGGGCCTCAAGTTCCCCAAGAGAAAACTGGGCTTCTCGTCAGAACTTCAGGGCCCAACACCAACTCCGATGGTGCAAGGGTGGAAGTGAGTGGAACCCTAATTAAAAAAAAAGAGGAACACTCTCAGATCAGCAACTGAGACTCGGGCGATCGATTTCCAGCAAACGCTCGGGCGATGGCGACGCTCCGACACGCGGCGAGGAGGATGCTCGCCAGCCAGGCACCGCAGCCGATCTACAGGGCGGCCGTCGCGGAGCAGCAGCGGCGCCTACTGCCGACGGTAACCCCCGGCAGTTCGTCCGCCTACCCTCGCCGGTTTTCCTCGATGCAGGTACGCAAGTCCTTCCGTCGCGTAGCAAATAGCACAGAAACTGTGTAGCATATAGTAGTAGCAACACCTCGCAATGCGGTTTTTAATGCATGCGCTTTTCAAGATAGAGTACAAGCTTAGCAGGCTTTGCTGCAATCAGTAGCAGCTAGCTTAACAGGCTCGCAGATCGACAGTCTTGCAAAGCACAATCTGAAAGAATTTCTGAAAGCTGTGTGATTTTCTTGTTTGAACCATCACTCTAGCTTTGCCGTGAAAGGGGCCAATTTTCTGTTTATCATGGTTGCTCTAACTTATTACGTTCATGCTGTTTTCTGATAAAAACCATGTGATCTTGAGACCCCACTTTCGCGAATAAATCTTCAAACAGCCAGGTCCTCGACAGAATCGGAACATGCCGTCGCTTGAACCAAAATAGTAGGCAGTACGGGTCTTGAGCTCGTGTAACAAATACTAGAACACGTTACAATGTGTATTTTATGAATTGTTCAAGGTAGAATCCGAGATTAACAGCATCATCTGCATTTAGTAGCCAAACATTCTGAAATAATTTCCCAAAGCTGCAATTTATTCATCAGAACCATCACTATAGGTTTGTGTTGGATTACTGGAAGTGGATTGAAGAAATCTCAGCTTTCTAGGATCTTGGGTTCGAGATGCACAAGCGAGGCTGGGAAAAGTCTGGAGCCTTCTTGCTCCTTCTTCGTTCCTCTCTTATCTTTAACAGTGAGGATTTTTTCCTTTTACATTTTACACCCTCTACTATTTACTAAACTACACCTAAGTACACATACACATACAAACACAACTCTACACTCCCCCTCAAGATGGGGCGAAAACATCAAAAAGGCCCATCTTGCGACAAAGATTACAAAAAACTCTTTCTGGTAATCCCTTGGTTAGGATGTCCGCTACTTGGTCCGAAGAGCTTACAAAGGGCATGCATAGAATTCCATGATCTAGTTTTTCCTTGATAAAGTGTCGATCTATTTCGATGTGCTTGGTTCGACTATGTTGCACTGGGTTATGGACAATATCGAGAGCTGCCTTATTATCGCAATATAGCATTAGAGGCTTCGACTGAAATAGGCCTAGCTCCAACAGTAGGATTTTCAGCCACAACACTTCACAAACTCCATGTGCCATAGCCCTTAATTCCGCTTCAGCAGTGGACCTTGCGACCACACTTTGTTTCTTGCTACGCCATGTAACGAGGTTGCCTCCAACAAACGTGCAATAACCAGAGGTTGACCTCCTGTCATCTAATGACCCGGCCCAATCAGCGTCAGTATAGCACTCTACTTGTAAATTACCATTTGACGTATATAATAAGCCTTTACCAGGACATCCTTTAAGGTAGCGAATAATCCGCATCACGGCATCCATATGGTGGTTTTGTGGATTATGCATAAACTGACTGACGACACTGACAGCATAAGCAATGTCAGGTCGAGTGTGTGATAGATAAATCAAACGCCCAACAAGTCTTTGATATTGCTCTCTATCTACAGGAAATCCCCCATCCTTAACAAGGCGCAAGTTGGACTCAATTGGAGTGGACGATGGACGACACCCAGTCATTTTAGTTTCAGCCAACAAGTCTAAAATATATTTACGCTGAGAAAGATAAATACCTCTGGCACTCCGAGAAACTTCAATTCCCAAAAAATACCTTAGTTGTCCAAGATCTTTAACTTCAAATTCTCGTGTCAACTGCAGCTTCAACCTTTCAATTTCCTTGTAATTATCTCCTGTGATAATAATATCATCAACATAGACAATAAGGATGGTTAATTTATCATGGTTACGTTTATAGAATAGAGTATGGTCAGCATTACTTTGCTTATAATCCATTTGTGTTACAGCCTGACGGAAACGACCAAACCATGCACGAGGAGATTGCTTTAACCCATACAAAGAGCGATGCAATCTTAGCACCTTGCCCTCAGTTTGAGCTGTACCAAAACCTGGTGGTATATGCATGTATATCTCCTCTTGGAGATCTCCATGTAGAAATGCATTTTTTACATCTAGTTGATGTAGATCCCAATTCAGATTTGAAGCACATGATACTAGAGTTCGTACAGTGTTCATCTTGGCCACAGGAGCAAATGTTTCCTCATAATCTACCCCGTATGTCTGTGTATATCCTTTTGCAACTAAACGGGCTTTGTATCGTTCCACTTTTCCTTCAGGATTGTGTTTAACAGTATATACCCACTTACACCCCACTGGTTTCTTACCTGGCGGCAACTCTGCTAACTCCCAAGTGTTATTCTTTTCTAAAGCATTCATTTCCTCTAACATAGCAGCTTTCCACTTAGGGTCCTTCATGGCATTCTCCCAATCCTTTGGAATATAAGTGGAATCAAGTGATGTCATAAATCCTTTAAATGATGGGCTACATTTTTCATAAGTCAAAAATTTAGCAATATCATGTTTATAACCCACACAATCTTTGAGACGTGCCGGCAATTAGTACGTCTAACAGGTTTCCGTAAGGCAATTGGATGATCAACTTCTGGATTATTATGAACTGTTAGAGGGATCTCAGTACCTTCTTCCTCGATTGTGGTAGCTGTGGGGTCGTCCACTGGAGAGCAACCTTGCAGAACAGGGGCAACATCTTCTTCTTCCACATTATCATGTTCTGCCCCACAAGGTGATGTACTAGAACGTGATGAAGACATATCAGACATATTCTGTTGCAATACTTGTTGAGGTGAACAAGTTTCCCGTACCTCATGATCATTTGAGCCACCATTATCTTTGTTGATATTTGTATTCTCCTCCCCCTCTGTTTCATCATTCTGTTGTGATGTGTTGATCATAGGAATCAACATTGAGCCTTCAACGATGGGTCCTTTACTTGGCATCTCCCCCTTGCTACCAATGCTAATAGCAGATCTTCCGTTTGGAGAATAAAATGGTTCATTCTCATGGAATGTCACATCCATACTAACAAAGAATTTCCTTTCGGTAGGACTCCAGCACCGGTATCTCTTCTGAGTAGGAGAATATCCGAGGAAGATACATTTAACCGCTCTTGGATCAAGCTTCCCCACCGAGTTCCTGTAATCATGGACAAAACAAGTGCAACCAAAAACTTTGGGAGGTACTATAAAAGAGTTAGTACCACTCAAACACTCAATTGGTGTCTTGTAGTTTAGAACTCTAGATGGCAGACGATTTATCAAATATGCTGCTGTTTTAACAGCTTCACCCCACAGGAACTTTGGCACATTCATCATAAACATGAGGGAACGAGCAACTTCTAGAAGGTGCCTATTTTTTCTCTCTGCAACACCATTTTGTTCAGCGGTGTTCACACATGTCGTCTGATGGATAATACCACGAGAGGACAGAAAATTATTGAACTCTCTATTAATATACTCAGTTCCGTTGTCGGATCTGAATATTTTTACACTAGCATTGTATTGGTTGCATACGAGAGTATAAAAGTTTTCAAAAGCACACAACACTTCAGATTTTTGCTTGAGCAGATATAGCCAAGTACACCTGCTAAATCCATCAATAAAAGTTACGTACCACCGCTCTCCTAAAAGAGAGGTTACATTGGAAGGACCCCAAACATCTGAATGCACGACTTCAAAAGGTACTTTGCTCCTCTCACAACTACTAGGATAATTAGTTCGCGTGTGTTTAGCTAATTCACACACATCACATACAAGCTTCTCTTTGCGGCATGACTCCAATAAAGAGGGAAACATACGACTTAAGGACTGATATGAGGGGTGTCCAAGTCTATAGTGTAGTAGAAGTAACTCATCTGTAGACGTGGCATTCTTTGTGTTGAATGCAAGTGGAGTTGAAGCATTATCAAGGTAGTACAAGCCATCATGTTCAGTTCCAGTCCCAAGTACTCTTCCTGAATCCAAATCCTGAAACATACACCATGTTGGTTCAAACCAAGCTCCACAGTTTAGAGACTTACTAATTGAGCTGACTGACAATAAATTCACAGGAAACTGGGAACATGTAAAACAGGGTTTAATTGTATAGATGGTGTACATCTGATGGTCCCACTACCCATAATAGCAGCGGAGGATCCATCAGCAATACGGACTTTTTCCCTCCCGGAACATGGTGTATAAGATGAGAATTTTCTTGGTGAACCAGTCATATGATTTGTAGCCCCTGAATCAATTATCCATGGGAGGGACGAATAATTCTCACCTTCTGCAGTATGAACATTAGTAATTTTACTTGAACCTTCGGCAGAAGCAGCCATTAATTTTTCCTTGAATTCCTCTAATGCTTGCGGAGTTATCACAGGTGCTTGTCCCTGTGCTGATGAAAAGTGGACTCTGCCATGTTTCTTCTCTCGATTGTGACTAGCATAGGGCTTGTTCTGTTGCCTCCGCTGCCAACTAGGAGGAAAGCCGACCAGTTCAAAACAATCTTCTTTAATATGACCGGGCTTCTTACAGTGATCACATATCACTTTGCTCTTTCGTTTGTAATCGACACCCATGGCATTTGCCTTAGGATGCGGTTGAGAGACCGAGGGCAAAGCTGCCCGTGTCTCTGCATTTACTTGTGGTGATGTTAGATTATTGGCCAAGCGTGTTTCTTCCTCCAGGATACTTGCGACTGCCTCCTCCAGGGTAGGCCATTTTGGTATAGCCATTATCAGCTCAGCGTAAATGGAATTCTGGATTTAGTCCATCTAGAAAAGTTTGAACAAGTAACGGCTCAAACCATTCTCGGAACAGAGGCAGGTCTCTTGGATCATGTGGTTTAATTGGCCTGAAAAATTCCAAGTCCCTGTACAATTTCTTGAGTTCACCCGCATATTCAGTCACCGACATTTGTTCCTGCTTAATGCATCTCATTTCTTGAAGAATTCTAGAGACCTGCATCTTATTGGACTTCCCGGAGAATTGTTTCTCAATGTCCTTCCACACTTCAGCTGCATTCTGAAAATTCTCAACTTGTTCCCTAACAGCCCTTTCCATTGAACTAAGAAGCCAAACCATAACCCATTTTTGGTTTTGTTCCCATTGGTCCTGTGACATATCTTCTGGTTTTTTTTCATCTTCTTCCAGGAAATTCTGTAGACCATGTGCTCCCAGAATTAAGGTGGCATTCCGAGCCCAACTAAAATAATCACCTGGACCGGTTAATTTAACTGGATTTGGTTCCAGGGTGATCTTCAAAACATCAGACGTATTACTTGTTTTTGTCTTTACTTGTTCCATTAATTTAACAAGCATATGGTGCATACTCTCGCAGAGTTTGTCTACACTAGAATCACCCATGGTTCTCTGAACCAAAGTGCACAACCGAACAAGCTAAATAGCAGCACACCACCAGACAAACAAACTTCTCTTCACCGAGCCTTTTCACACCAAGATGACTAACCAGACTGTCAGACAACAACAATCAGCAGAGTAGATGCATGTAGACCTCGAGCAAAAGATCAGTCTATACCTTCACCGCCCAACACAGAAACAGCACCACATTCAGTAGGCCATCTTCAGCTTGACAAAGAGGTGACAGTGTCGGGTTCTTCAGCCTGACGAAGAGGAGACAGTGCACAATGCACAACTTGATGTAGCCCGGACAGCGAACCAGCACCTTGATGGCCCCAATCTCCACAACACGGCGACGAGAGGGCACAGCAGAAAGCGGCCACAACAGCGAAGCTCAAAGGCGACGAACTACAGCGGCACAGCTCAAAGGCGACGAATCCCCGTGGCTATAGGGAGCGATGTAGCTCGATTTTGTACAAAAATTCACTCCAGATCGAAGAGCTCTGATACCATGTTGGATTACTGGAAGTGGATTGAAGAAATCTCAGCTTTCTAGGATCTTGGGTTCGAGATGCACAAGCGAGGCTGGGAAAAGTCTGGAGCCTTCTTGCTCCTTCTTCGTTCCTCTCTTATCTTTAACAGTGAGGATTTTTTCCTTTTACATTTTACACCCTCTACTATTTACTAAACTACACCTAAGTACACATACACATACAAACACAACTCTACAGTTTGCCACAAAGGGGCCCATTTTACTGTTATCGTGATCACTCTAGCTTACTTTCTTGTGTTTATGTTGTTTCAGCATGGGGAAGCTGACCTGCTGACCGTTGAGGAGAAGATCAGGATCTTTAAAAGAGGCACCCACTTGCTCTACAGGGCAACGAAGGCAGTTGCTAAAATTGTGGGTTGCTGTTATGCTTTGAAACTATCGTTCATTGTGATAATCACACCTATACCAGAGTTGATTTCTAATCTCGAGGAATCGAAGAAGAAAGCACAAGATATGGTGAGAAACTACGGATTCGGATATATTTTTAAGTACCAAATATGATCTGCTTCTCTTTGATGGCTAACTTATCCGAGTCTGATATGTGATGGTTCAGCTGCAGGAACTGCGGGGCAAGGCTCGTGAAGCTTAAAGCATGGTAGTAACAGATGAGCAGCATTGAACTACAGTTATGGAGCTGGCAATTGATTTGTTCGGCCTAAATTATACAGCCCAGAGTTACCAGATGTGCCATTTTTGAACTTTTGGCATGCTGTCCATGTTGTCAGATCCAGCTCTACTCCTTCTAAGCACTATTATTGGTTACTGCACATGTTGTGCTTCCTTTAGCTGTTAACTCTTTTAAATTAGTTTTGCCCAACGGTTAATTTGTAACAGTGTGGTAGACTCTATGGAGCAACCTCATAGAGTTACTAAGTTATTAACACTACATGCATCAAGTTATGTCCCATGAAAATCTGAGGTCGGAGTTTACTTTCTCACAATTTGGCACCATCTTTTACTGAATGGATGTTTCTTCAACAACATTGAGTTTGTGCATGGTGATGGGTCAGCAGTTATATTTGTATTTTTCTTAACTGTCTCTTGCTAATGTTTCATTATCATATTACTATATAGTGCCCACTAGGTCATACTTTACCCAAGAAAACACATAGCCCGCCCATTTCTAAATATGTTGCGCCTGCAAATTGTGGAGTCCTTTTTACTCCTCTTGGATTCTCTTGGACACAGCATGCACAAAACCTCTGGAAGGAATGCTAGATGGTTTGGATATAAAACATTGAGAAGGAATGCTAGATGGTTTGGATATAAAACATTGAGAGGTCAATTCCAGAACTTCATGAAATCTCTGAAGAACAAGACTGATAGTGGGTGCAAAGCGTGGCAACTATCTTTCAGAAGATGACTATTTGACTAGTTCTGCATTCTCGTGCAGGAGATCGTTAAAGTTGACGAAGCCAGTTCTAGCTGTACATGCTCAACGGAATGACCAGTGAGGAGCGGTATCCCTGAGCATGTTGACCTGCGCATCCCGAGAGTAGTTCCTGCTGCAATCCTTGAGCACCGGGTTGGCCTCAATTTCTCGGATTAGTGCCGTCAATTCCCACCGCAGTGCTTGCAGACGTTCTTGAGTGCTGGGTAGACCGCTTAGCTTGAGTATATCGGGCGATTCTGACCGGTATCCTTGAGCACGGGGTCGACCTCCGAATTGCGAGATTGCTTCATCAAATTCGCGCCTCAGTTCTCGAATACCGCCATCTCTTTCGTAGGGCTGTCTTCGTCGCGTCTAAAGCCATCACAAAGCACACACCGATTAGCCAGAAAAAATACAATCGGAATAGTAGCTATTTCGAGAATGAAAAACGATCTCTCACCATATCTTGAGGTTTCTTGACCAGAGGCGGGGCAATGGAGATGGACGCAGACTCGCTCGCTCTTGTAGTACGCAATGTCGATTGGAAACAAATTGGACCTTCACGATTGATGGTTAGACGGGACGGCTTTTATCTAGGCAATCGTATCCATCCGAGTCCGTAACGATGTCGTCTTCTTGTTTGAATCGATCACGGGATCTAGTGCCTCCATCAGGACCTGGCTCTGCCCTGGACGAATTCGTATACCTATCGAACATGTCCTCCGTTCCTCCATCAGGTTAGGCTTCCTAGCCGCCGTCACGTTGATCTGATATCCCCGTTCGACGCAGCTGCTTCTGTGTGGAAGTTGGATCTTTGTAGAGAGTTCGCTGTGCAACTACGTACTCGCGCGCAGCCAGTCGTTCCTCGATCCGAAATTCAAAACCTGTACGAGTATGGGTTTGCTGAACTTCGCTACAAGGTAGTAGTAATTGGCTAATATGTTTGGTAATTGCCTCGATGGTGTTGATAAGAAAGATGAAGTCAGAATACGAATTGGTGTCTCGGTTTTGTGTTGGTCTATTTGAACCACCAAAAATGATATGATTTTTAACAAATAGAAGGGAACAAACTTTTTGCAGGTTATTCGGAGACCACACTGGATTCAAAAATGGGTGTACTTTCTCCTGGAGAACCAGCGGGAGGATATGGATATTGGATGCAACCGTCTGTTAACGGTTACTCAGAACTTCTATTTCCGAGCTACTCAGTGGCGTCATACTAGTAGGCTATATAATGGATAGCTATATGTTGCTTTTCATTTTGGAGGGTTGATACATGTCTCAATCTTCTTTGTTTCCTGATGTAAACTTTGGCATTGCAGACTTTTAAATAAATAAAAAGGCCGTGTGCATCGATTGATGCAGAGGGCTGGGTATGCTCCCATTTCAAAAAAAAAAGTGTAGTAGTTATCTGGTTTGCTGAACTAGTGAACTTCACTGTTATTATGTGTTCATCCTTTCATCTCGTAGTTCGAAGCCATGTCCCACCTCGACACACTAGTAGAAAATAGGCCTATTGTCTTGGTCCGTAAGAGGCTTTTGTCCCGGCTGACCAGCCGGGACAACGAAAACGGGACAAAAGGGGTACCTTTTGTCCCGGGCGGCTTACCAGCCGGGACGTAAAGTCCACCACGTGGCCGCTGCGGGCGCGTGCAGAGGTCACCCCTTTTGTCCTGGTTGGTAACACAGACCGGGACAAAAGGTCCTCTACGTGGTACGCACATGATGCTGCTCCTTTAGGGTTTAGGGGCCGTTCGACAGGGGTGCAGCCTACCCCCGCCACCGCCTCCCCCCCTTTTATTTTATTTTTTTATTTTAAAATAATTTTCATATATTTGTATGATATTACAAGTTGTACATGTTCCTGCATTATAAATAGGTCGAGCAAACAAATATTCAAAGCAAAAGTCTATTCATGAAGCAATCCAATGGTTCAAACGTTTTTCCTCAGCTGCGTCCCATGCACAACTGGAAAAATCTCAGTAGCAATTTACGTTGCAACTAATGCTGGCACAAATCACGGTGTAATTCTATGGATGGTTCACAACCGGCTGAGCATTAAGTTAATTTTAAATAGATTAAGAATTAGCAAAACCGTAAAATTAAATAGAGATCCTGGATTCATAGAAAAAGCTGCTATGCGCGTGCCTTTGGAGAAAATAGCCGATAAGCAGATGGATGGATCGATCCATGTCCACCACCCCAACCAGATGTTTTCTGCCCTTGATGCTTGATCGCCCTTCTACTTCAAAGCTCCACCACTCCAGCCCACGATATTATCTGCCGATCACGCTTGGTCACCGTTGAGCGACGCGGCCGTAGTCCATGTGTGCAGGCCAGGTAGACGCCCTCACGTGCGGGCAGCGTACTGTTCATGCGAGGACACGGTGTGTAGCCGTATCTACCGCGCGCAGTGGTATTCGCAGCACACACTCGTAAAACCGAGCTTTCAGCCAAGGGGAGTGCTGGGCGTCCCCCGGGGGATTAGAATTCTAATCCCCCTGGTCCCCAACCGTCCGATCAACAGATCTGGAACGTTTCCGGCCGTCCGATCAAACCAACCAGCCCTCTCTCCCACTTTTGCTACCATAATGCACCAAAGTAGCAAAAAACGGTTTAATTGTAGCAAACTCTATTTTCACCTAATAACACAGACCTCGCCGGAGACCCGCCGAAGACTCGCCGGAGACTCGCCGGATACTCGCCGGAGATGTCGCCGGAGACTCGCCGGAGATGTCGCCGGAGACCCACAGGTAACCTCACCGGAGACTTAGTAGCAAAAAAAATATGCTATAGTAGCAGAAACACACAAAAATTGTAGCAACCTTTTTTTGCTATAGTAGCAAAACCAACATCGTCGGAGACTCGCCGGAGACCTCGCCGGAGAATTTGTAGCAGAAAAATATACTATTGTAGCAAACACCTATAACAAATGTAGCAAAACCTAGTTTCAATGGATTCTCACCGGAGAGATTGTAGCAAAAAAACAGAATATTGTAGCGAAACCACAAAACCAAAGTAGCAACAAAAAATATTGGTATGTAGCTGGCGGAGGCGCGAGCTGATGAGGGGGAAGCTCGGGGATGGAGCTCCATGGCGCGGCGGCAGGACTCCAGCGGCGCGCGGCGGTGCGAATCCAGGGCGCGGCGGCCGGACTCCAGTGGCGCGCCGCGGTGAGAATCCAGGGCGCGGAGGCCGGACTCCGGTGGCGCGGGCGGTGAGAATCCAAGGAGCGGCGGCCGAACTCCGGTGGCGCACGGCGGTGCAAATCCGGTGGCGCGCGATGGAGATAGGCGGTGGCGCGGAAAACCGGCCACGATTCCGGCCGCGCCTCCATGGATGCACGGGGAAAAGCGGCGGCGTTCGCGGAGGAGGATCCGCTCGGTGGAGCAGCTAGGCGGGGCGGCGGAGCAGGGCAGAGGCGGAGGCGGCGACGGCGGCGCCTGCTGTGGCGTTGAGCCACGGCGGCGTGTGCGGATGGCGGCGTGGCCCGTGCGGAGTGGCCTGCTCGCACGGAACAGCGGTGGAGAAGAAGATGGGGATTTTTCTGTCTTGGTTCGGTGGGACCCACCCATGTGTGTGCGTGGACCACGACAAAGGGAGGCAGCGCGTGAGTGGCTGGAACCGGACGATTTGATCGCTAATCCCCCGGGTGATCCCCAGCCTTTTCCTTCAGCCAAGTAACTATCGCTGGGGTCGACGACGGGCGGTCAGTCTCTTCCACTAGCTAGTCTCAGAATCTTTGGTGTCGCCGTCGGGAGACCTAAAACATCTCCAACCGCGCTCCTTCAAAACTTCTTTAAGAGCATCTCCAGCCGCGTCCTCCAAAGCGTCCCCCAAAGAGATTTGGAGCGCGCCGGATAAAAAATGCGTTTCAGTCGCGTCCCCCAAAGCCCATTTTTGTCCGGCGCGGTCCGATACGGTGTCCGGCGCCCCGAGCCCGTCCCCGTCCCACAGGGGACGCACCGGGGACGCCGGACACACCGAAAAGCAAGGCGAACCGACGCGGGCCCGGCGCGTCAGCGGCTCAGTGAAAAATCGTCTCCCACTCCCGCCAAATCCTGCCCCTCCCGCCATATCGCGCCTATCCCGCCGCGCATTTCTGGCCTCCCCCGCCGCCGATTCATTTCTCATTTCCCCGCCGCCGATTCATTTCTCCTATCCCCGGCGATTTGTTTCTCCCTCCCGCCGTCCACCCGCCGCCGCTACCTTCTCCCCATTCCATGGCGCCGCCGGTAGCCCCCAAGAAGATGGCCAAGAAAGCGGCCAAGAAGCCGCCGGGCAATGCGACGAAAGGGGCGAAAGCGCCTTTCGCGAAGCCGCGGAAGGCGCCGGCCCCGAAGAAGAGGCCGGAAGGATTGACTGATGATCAGTGGCATGAAGACTGTCTGCGCCGGAAGATGTCGACGGCGGAGCGGAAAGGACGGAGGGCGGCGGAGCAGGAGAAGAAGGCTCTGGCGGCGCGCCAGCACCAGCACCGCCTTGGCCGACGCCGCGTCGTGTGAGAAGACGCATGCGTCGATCACGAAATGCCTCGCGGACGTCTCCTCGACCTTTCTCTCTCGCGCCAAAAAGAACGACGAAAGGTGGGCGGAGCTGCTCAAGAGGCAAGAGGAGAAGTTGGAGCTCAAGAAACGCAGGGACGACATGTCCCTGCTGAGAGCGTCGACAGAGGGAATGTCTCCCCGGACGCGGGCGGCGCACAACTTCTTCAAAGGCCAGATCCTTGATGACATCGAAGCCAAAATGGCGGCGGCCGACGCGGCGACCCAGGAAGCGGAAGCGGCAGCGGCAGCGGCAGCAACTGCGGCGCAAGAGCCGGCTGCCGCGTCTTCGACTGCTACACCATCGTCGGCCTACGTGACAGCGGCGGAGCAGACGGAGCATGCACAGTACCAGGCAGATCGCGACGAGGTCATCGTGATCGACGGGCCTGCGTCCACTCAGGATACGTCGCCATCGATCAACCCCTTCTTCTAATTTAGCATGCACTATGGTCTGTAATATGACCGCGCGCCTAGTACTTTGATCGCCGCTACTCTGATCGCGACGATTCGGCGGGAACGATCTCTTTTGAATGCAAAATTTGAATTCTTGATTGGGGCGGCGTTTGCGGGACGCGACTGGGGAGCGACGTCCCCCAAAGGCGGCACGAACAAAACACGTCGCCCAAACGCTCAATCCGGCGCGGTTTGGGGGACGCTTTGGGGGACGCGGCTGAAGATGCTCTAAACGGTGTATTAAGTATTTGGAGAACACTTTTTCTTCATGCCACTTTTGAAGAACGTTGCTCTCTAGCCGTGACCCTAAACGCGTTCCTAAAATATTAAAATAATTTTTTTAGTTTTATTTCAATAGAGAGAAGGAATGTGTAGGTACAATCGAGATTTTCAAAGTAGTGCAACATATTGTAACAAATTATACATAAAAATTTCGAAAAATATGAACTAAATTTTAAAACTACTTCTTTGATGGCCCGCATCCTCGTTCTCACGGAAGCGCTTCCTGCTCGTCCCCTCTTCCGAAGAGTTAGTGGCGTTTGACGCGTCCGAGTAGCTTGTGCCTCCCTACAACGCGTAGTCCTTGATGTATTCGTCGTCGTTGGTGCTCGCCGGCTACGCCTCCGCCTTCGCCTGGGCCCTTGCCTCCTTCTTTGCCGTTGCCGTCTCCAGATGTCTCCACCTGGCATCTCCATCCTCTTCCTACTCCTCCTCATGGCCGTTGTCAGCGATGGCGTCCACCCCATCCTTATGGACGTCATCGACGACGGCCTCCACCTCCTCCTTATGGCCGTCCTCGGTGACGGCCTCCTCCTCCTCCTGGCCGTCGTTGGCCTCCCACTCCTCCTCGTGGCCTTCCGTCGGCGGGGAACTAGAGCTGCTAGGCGTGGAAGCTCTTTCCCACCAATGGTGCAATCCCGGCGGCCTCCCCTCGCTATCGGTGTTCGATGGCAAAGAGGTGGCAGCTCTTTCCCACCAATGGCGCCATCCCGGGCGGCTTCCCCTCGCTATCGGTGTCCGATGGCAAAGAGAGGTTGCTCATGACATCGTAGAGATGAATGTCGCCGGCCGGTTGGAGATCGGAATGCGCAGACGTACGGGTCTTATTGAGCGGCGATGAATGGCGGCGCAGATATCGAAGAGGGGTACGGTTGCTCTTTCGCGGAGTTCGCGCTCCATTCTGGCGGTTCGCGCGTCGACCGCGACGGTTCCCCTTCCCGGCAACTGCACCGTCGCTAGGTAGGCGACGGTTGGACGTCGTTTGTGTGTCAATAACGCGTCGGGCCGCCACTCCCCGCCTCGCTTCTCATTGTGTCTGGCGCGCCCGAAGCATCTCATGTGAACCGATGACGGACTCGGAGCGCCGGACACCGTATTGAGCCGTGCTGGGCAAAAAGAACTTTTGGAGTGCGTTTTTTCCAAATGCTTGATCTGGCGTCGGTTAAAAAAAGAGGAAACCAGCAGCGGGAAGAACCCACTGTTGTATTTGATAAAGTAGGTGGTGAGTCTCGAACTATAACTATTTAGTACAGCTTCACTTTTACTAATCAGTAAGCCTCAGAGCCTTAAGGACACTTCGGAGACGTGGCTGGAGACGCTGAGTCATGGTGGTGGTGATCAGATTTGGCATGCCGCACACACCGGCGCCCTCGTGGAAACCCATTGGCTTTGCCCCGACGGGCGGACCGGACGGGGGAGGCAAGTGGCAGCGGTCTGTACTGTGCGGACGCCGAGGCGCGCGGCCACGTGAAGCCCCTCGTGCGCGCGATAGCGCCGCCTCCTCCCCCCCTCGCCTGTATTCCTTAATTAGTCCACGTCACGCGCCACCGAACATTGTTATCTGTTGTTCATGTGCGCAGACAGCGCCGTCGAATATACTGATAACACAGACGACACATCCTCACTTGCAACTTGCTCCGTCCGTGCGCCTATATAATGAACAACTGCTCACACCAGCAGCAGATAACCAACCTGCGGGTGAAAGAAACAATACCAGATCGATCGAGCCTAGGTATCCAGTTCCAGCTAGCGCAACAATTAATCAGGAGATCGTACGTCGTCTAACATGGCGGCGGGAGGCGTGTGGGTTTTCAAGAACGGGGTGATGGAGCTGGAGCCGGAGGTGACGAGCAGGAAGGCGCTGGTGTACGTGCCGGCGAACGAGACGATTAAGTCGCTCCAGGCGCTGGAGCGGAGGCTGGGCTCGCTTGGGTGGGAGCGCTACTACGAGGACCGCGCCATCGTGCAGCTCCACAAGCGCGACGGCGGCGTCGACCTCATCTCCGTGCCCCGCGACTTCTCAAGGCTCCGATCAACCCACATGTACGACGTCGTTGTCAAGAACCGCGACCACTTCAAGGTCGTCGACCTCTAGACATCCACGACCTACGTACCCTCTCCAAAGCTAGCCATCTAAAATTATCATTCGCCACGCTCAGCCACCCAGTGTTATACATGCATATGCAGAAGTCATATACAAATAAATAAACGTGTGTGTAGCCAAGCGTTTGTGTTATGTAATTATATACTGTGTTTGTACGTACATGACCCACAAGTGAATACGTTTACGCAGGTACTATCGTGTTTCCTAAAACCTTTGCCTAGCTCGCTTCGATTTCATTCTTCTTTTCTTTTGACTGGAACAGGAGGAGCTCTCCTTTTGCATTATATATAAGGGAAGAAGTTTACAATGGCAAACGCCAGATCAAAAAAGAACAACAAGAAAAACTACTCACCGTAGGCAGCCTTCAAGCTGGCCAAAACCATCTCTTGTCTGATACAAACAGCTCTCCGAAAAATCAGAGATATTCTGAAAGATTAGAGCAACTCCACTAGCAGCTGCACAAGAGAAGCGGTTTTGATGAAGGGGTTCATTATCAATCTAGGTGTGGTTCCTAGCGAATTGGACCTGTTGGTCATCTATTGTGACAACACTGGTAACATAGCTGATTCCAAGGAACAAAGGTCTCACAAGAATTTCAAGCATATCAAGCGGATTCAACTCTCCCAAGGGACGTAAAAATTTGCAAAGTACACACGTATTTGAATTTGGCGGATCCGTTAACAAAACCTCTCCCAGGGAAAATCATGAACAACACCATAAATTCATGGGTGTTAGATTCATCGCAATGTAATCTAGATTATTGACTCTAGTGCAAGTGGGAGACTGTTATGCCGGAGAGGCAATAATAAAGTTGTTATTATAATATCTTTGTGTTTATGATAAACATTTATTTCTCATGCTATAATTGTATTAACTGGAAACACTAATAACATGTGTGTTTTATAAACAAACTGGAGTCCCAGGTAAGCCTCTTGTTTAACTAGCTCGTTGATCAAACTATTGATCAAGGTTTCCTGATTATGAATATTGGGTGTTGTTGATAACGAGATCATGTCATTAGGAGAATGATATGATAAACACGCAGACAAATTAAGCATAGCAATAAGATCGAGTCATTAATTTCGTTTTGATGTAGCTCTCAAACACAAAGTAACATAATCCTTAGACCATGAGATCACGCTAATCACTGACACCGGAGGAGTGCTTTGATGACATCAACGTCACACCATAAGGGTGATTATAAAGGTGGTATTGGGTATTCTAAAATTCATATTTGAGGCACATGGATCAAGAGTTGGATTTGTCCATCCAAAGATGGAGAGATATACTTTCAGAGCCCTCTCGGTGAGATCACGTCCAAGAAGCTTGCAAGCACGTGACTAGGTCACATGGATTTCATATAACGGAATGAGTAAAGAGTACTTATTGGTAATGAGATCGAACTAGGTATGGTAAATACCATCTTGGATAAGTAAAGTATCACGAAACAAAAGGAATTGATCACAACATTTCTGGCTCATTCGATCATAAGGTCATCGCTGAATATGTAGGAGACATTAAGAATTTCTAGATCCAGCTACTAATTATTGATCGGAGAGGTGTCTGAATCATGCCTGCATCATTCACGAACTGTAGGGGTGACACACTTAAGGTTCGTTGATCCTTAGGGTAGATGCGGGAATATGAGTTGGAGAATGAATGTGGTCGGAGTATCATATTGGATCCGGGAGATCACGAAGAGGTTCGGAATAGTCTGAGGGAATAAGATTCATATAACGTAAGTCACTTTCCGGGTTTCAGAAAACTTTGAGGATTTTCTGGTGTTGGACTGGATGGTTTTTAGAGTGTTTGGGAGGAGCCAGCAGTGGGCCCACTACCATAGGAGGGGCCACAGGAGCCGAGGGGGTGCATCCTAGCCCACATGGGCCAGTCGCACCATGCCCAAGGCCTAGTCAGCCAGCCCCCTCCCCCCAATGGATAATCATGAATCCCTAAAAGGTAGGGGACAACTTGCCCCCCATAAGCCGGATCTAGGGGTGGAGGAGGGGCCAAGGAAGCCCTGGCCATATTGTCCCCTATATAAAGAGGGGAGGGGGTAGGGAGCCGGTCGTCCATTCCTTCCAAGCCCTGCGGAAATTCTCCTCCACCACCACCACCTCGACCGCCGTTGTGCTGGTGGGATTCCCGAAGGATCTACTACATCCTTCCCACTAGAGTTGGGAGAGGATGTCTTCATCAACATCGTATGTGTGTCTAAGTAAGGAGGTGTTGCCCATTTGCAGCGCTAGAAGGATCTTCATCGCGATCTTTAGATCGGCATGTAAACAACCACATCATCCGTGAGATCTGATATCGTTACCGGTTATTTGTACCTTGTTTCCTCCATCTAGTAGATTGAATCTTCGTTTTTGCAGTAGAATTTTTTTATTTTCTATGCTACAAACCCATCACTTTAGACACAAATCTATTTAGGGCCTAGTTGTTGTGTTTCGATCTCTTTCATTCTCGAAATATATCGTGTTGATCACTTGCCTAGCAACTCTATCAATTGTGTCTTTCCGTTGATGTAACTCTATCGAAAAGCTTCCCGATCGTTTTGCTAGAATTCTACCGGTGAATCATTTCCTTGGAAATTCTATTGGGTACATGTGTTGACCTACGAAGAACAACCGACTTGCGTGTGTGCATGCATTTGTATCTTCGATCCTTCCGCCCTTTTTGCCACGTTTTCTTCGTGGTCATCCTTGTGTTCATCACCTCCACCTCGTAAATCCAGGAGATCAGGCCAAACCCCATGGTTGACCGACATCATCCTCCCATACTACTAGGCACACTAACCACTTCTCCTTCTTTTTTTCGAAATGGGGTTGCCCCAGCCTCTGCATTAAAATGATGCATATGGCCGCTTTATTACTTTATTTTGAGTGAGTGCAAGACCTTATTACAAATCAAGTATCATTCATGGTGGATACAAAGATCACTTAAGATGTCAATGTGTAGGTTTACTCATCTATTGATACCCAACGATATAGTGTGGCTTGTCTCCTTAAGCCATGCCATATTCTTCCACCAGCGTTCACATCCCGCGTGTATGTTCCACATCCTATATAACCGTGTTTGATTTTGTTCTTTCTTACGGTTCCTAAATGTTCTTATCCTTTTTAGATCATGTGGTGGATGAAGAGACATCAAGAAATCCATGTACAACTAGGATTTTTTTTTTCATAATTATATGTACACTTCCTAATAAAGTGTGCCTCTAATTTCATATTTGGATTTTCTGGATGGAGGGGAGCTCTTAAATCTTTCTTTTAATTTTTGAACTTTTTCTTTATTTCAGTGCAGTTGGAGGGTTCTATGGTATAACTACACTAGTAGATATTTGTGTGTATGAATTTTAGCTTGTATTTACATACTCTGTATCAGGAACATGACTAATTACTTCACTCTTCTAGTACTAAACAAGGTGAATTAATTAGACGAGGCGTTGGCACCTGGAAACATGTCTCTTAAGCGTAGTTGAAAATGTTTCCAAACAAAAAATTGACGTGTACATCTTGACGTCATATGTGCTTAGAAAGTCGTTTCGTGGAAAATTGACATTCGTTGTGTCGTTTGCAAAAAAGACAAAATTTAATGCTTAAAAAAACTTTTTACAAGACATTTTCCTTTGTCTTTTTTACACAGGACATAAAAATGTCAGTTTCACATATATCATACTATCGAATATGCTTTCATGTTCAAAAGTGGATTTCTGAATTAATGTAACTTTGTTTCCTTGAAACGATAGGAAGATTGTATCCAATCCGTGGCCCACCCAAGATTATTGCCAAATCTAACCCATTTGCACTAGCAGACCAGGAAAGCAATGTGCAAAGATGCTTACATGTATAATGGTAGAAAAGACATGTCTTCTTTCAGTAGTCCACGTCATCTTGAAAAGACGAGAAATATTAGGGCATGTGCAATGGTTGATAAGATTATCTTATCTTAATCCTGTCAAGTAATCTAGATATAACAATAAAACATGATGTATAATAGTTTGTTTTTTAGTCTTATCTTTAGTAACGAGATATCCTAAATTTGTGGTGAGCGAGATTGAGCTAAGAGCTGATATCTTAGCTAAGAGAAGGCAAAGTCTTTTTTTATCTTTCTCTTTCATCCACCTCAGCATTTATCCTACGTGGCACTGCTAAGATATTATCATTGTACATGCCTTTATTATTTATCCTAGCCGAATTAACACAGCCCACACGAGCAAGCCTACTAGACAATCTGCCCAAACTGCTGAATCGCTGGTCCTTTCTCTTTTTTTTTTTGGCTAGCTTGAAAACTTTTGATACTGAAAAACAATCTGTTGTTCTTTAGATGGGCCCACCCAGCAATTCGTATGAAGCTCCCCCATGGAGATTATCCGCTGCATCGAGATAAGAACCTCATCGATTCAAAATAACCAACCACCGGCACTCTATAGAATTTCAACATGATAATGCAAATAAAAGATGAGCAATATATGCTCTGATGAGAACCACACAGGCACACAGCTAGCACAAAGCACACATCACACACAATTATGGCCAACGCAGTGTTTCCTCTAAGAGAGACGGTTATATCTACACTAGTAGAAAACCTCTCATCCATCTAAGCCTTTAGTACCGGTTCCCTTACGAACCAGTACTAAAGGGGGCATTAATACTGGTTCCGTGCGTGGGACATCAATACCGGTTCGTTATGGACCTTTAATACCGGTTCGTAACACGAACCGGTATTAAAGGGTTTGGGCCCGATTTCCAGGCGTTGGTGGGGCCAGGGTTGCACCTTTAGTACCGGTTCATGTAAGGAACCGGTACTAAAGGGTCTGTGCCCTATATGAGCGCGCGGCAGCGCCCGAGCTCCCTGCATATCTCATTCTCACTTCTCCTCTCACATTTCCAAATATTTTGCACCTCTCACACTCCAATAATCTTTATTTTTCTCCACCATTTTAACAAGATTAACGGCACACATCTATCCAAGGGTTAGCAATATCATCCTTCCTTCCGGCGTTCCTAATTTAGCTCAGTTCTTTGGTAGTTTTAACTCGTACTATTTTTGTAGTGCAAGCAAGGTGTTCGATGAAATGCCTAAGTTAGTGATTTTATTTTTTTATATGCAATTTGAGCTGAAATTATGGTATGTTTTGTAGGTTTTAATTAGTATCATCCCCGTCCTTACCGCTGTCGATCGTCCCCTAGCCGGCACGGTACCACCTCGGTGAGCCCCTCTTCTTTTTTATAAAAAAAAATTAGTTTTATGTGATGAACTTGAATATTAATTAAGTTGGTCACTCATATATCCATGATGTTGTGTATTTAATGATTTTTGATATACATATAAAATGCAGATGAGTCGACAATGGATGTACGGTGACCGGTGCCATCCCGAGTTCATTACTGGCATGCATTATTTTCTCAACGTGGCTGAGGCAAACAGGCGGTCGAATGGTTTCATGTATTGTCCATGTAGTTCCTGTAAGAATATGAAGGATTACTCTACCTCGAAGACCCTTCACGTCCACCTGCTGGAGAACGGTTTCATGCCCAGCTATAATTGTTGGACCAAGCACGGAGAAAGAGGGGTTATATTGGAAGACAACGAAGAAGAAGAGGATAGTGACAACTATCCCTTATTCACTGAAGACGGTGGTAGTAGAATGGGGGAAGACGAAGCTGAAGAAGAGCCCATTTTCGATGAGCCGATTTTTGATGACCCGGATGACGATTTGGGTCGGGCCATTCTTGATGCGAAGATGAACTGCGGAAATGAAAAGGAGAGGTTGAAGTTGGAGAAAATGTTAGAGGATCACAACAAACTGTTGTACCCAAATTGCGAAAATGGTCAGAAAAAGCTGCGTACCACGCTGGAATTGCTGCAGTGGAAGGCAGAGAATGGTACTTCTGACAAGGGATTTGAAAAGTTGCTGAAAATAATAAAGAAGATGCTTCCAGGGGAGAACGTGTTGCCCTCTAGCACGTACGAAGCAAAGAAGGTTGTCTGCCCTCTAGGATTAGAGGTGCAGAAGATACATGCATGCATCAATGACTGCATCCTCTACCGCGGGGAGTACGAGAATTTGAATGCATGCCCGGTATGTAGCGCATTGAGGTATAAGATCAGGCGAGATGACCCTGGCGATGTTGAGGGTGAGTCCACCCCCAGGAAGAGGGTTCCTGCGAAGGTGATAAATTTGTTTTGTTATCATAAGTTCTGCTGAGTTTCAGTAATAGTTGTTTCATGTATTCATTTGTATCTTATTCTTTTATAGTTGGCAAGAAAGCGGAACAAGCTCTCAATCGATGACCGCTTCATAGCAATAGGCGAGGAATTGGCGGGATTTTTCCTTCGGGACGTCATACCACCACTCGCAGAGTACCACTATGAATGAAGATGTACATGTTACATATATAGTTGACTCGAAGAGTACCACTATGCTACATGTAATAGACATATATAGAGTACGCCTCAGAGAGTACCACTATGCATGAAGATCGATCTTCATGCATAGTGCTACTTAATTTGTGATCTTATGCAATAACATGTGTGTTATATTATATGCACCAACTTGCTATGCATCATCTTGATCTTCATGTACTACCTAAACCCAAACGCGTTTCTGGTGCATCGACGCGATATGAAACAAACCGATATCCCTAAACCCCTCCAAAAACCCTAAAAAACCAATTCTCTGCCGCGGCAGAGATTTGGGCAAATTCCCTGCCGTGGGTGGGAACCTTTCGTACCGGTTCGTATTACCAACCGGTACCAAAGCTCCTTGGCCCTGAGCTCTCCTGGTGGCCCACGTGGAGGGCCTTTTATACTGGTTCGTAAGCAACCGGTACGAAAGGGGGGGGCCTTTAGTGCCGGATAATTAATACCGGTTGCTCAACTGGTACTAATACCCGTACTGATGAGAGATTTTCTACTAGTGCTAGTTAAAAACCCGTAGCTCTCAGCTGGCGCAATCACAGTGCATCCAATTGGCACATAAAGCTAGCTTTGAGCTTTCTTCCCTATGGAAGTAGAATCTGGATATGTGACATGCATGGCGCTAGTAACATCCAGAGACAATCAAGACCTTTGCAGCCCCATATGCAACTCGCGAGCGACTCCAGACGACCAAGACCTTTACGGCCATATGCAACTCGCGCGCAAGAGACTCCATACAATCAAGACCTTTGCAGCCATTATGCAAATTCGAAGGAGACGGCGCCGATAAGTCAGATCCAAAAAGTGCATGCACGTATGCGTGCAGCTTCGCCACGTACAGTTACTAGTAGCCATGCATGAACAGTAAGCAATTTATCAAACACAAGCGAAACCAAATATAACTGTATAATGCCTATATACCACAACATCCGCAGCACATTCACGATTGACCCCACCACGTTAATATATTCCAATTTTGTTTCACGGCAAAGATAACTCACTAGATTTTGAAAAAAAAACGAAAATGAGGAGCTCCCCGAGGGTTCCCATCCATCCTGAAAAAGATGCCACAACTTTTTCTAGATTATATGTCTGTACACACTAAAATATGTGTAGATACATGTAAATTTAGATAAAGTTGGGACAACCTTTTCAAAAGTACAAGTATTTACAAGCTACAACATGGCAAACGTGTTTTCACATGGAACATGCACAAAAAGAAACCTACTCCCTCCGTTCAAAAATAAGTGTCTCAAATTTTTCTAGATACAGATATTCTACAACTAAAATGTGTCTAGATACACAAACTAGCACATATATTTTAGAATGAAGGTAATATATATCATTATCATATGCCGATATGCGCAACACTCTCCGCAAGGTACAACTCTAGGCGTCTCACGCAATAGCGTGGCCAATGACCTGTCAGAGTCATAAAATGTCGACCAGGCATACCATAAAGTTAGGCACACGTTCCATTGAAGATGTGTCTAGCTAGTTACTTCTCTCTTTCTAGGTGCAGCTATTCAGGGACAGTTGCATTGAGTATCTTCAACTGATATGATTGGAGACCTAATAAGACTAGTCATAGTGGGAAGTAACATGCACATGTTACTACTCTATGTTACTATCTTCATAATGGTTACTAACATCAAAGTAGTATCATACTACCTCCGATTCAAGGAATAAGACGCCCTCGTTTTACGTGCTTTTCGTTTGACTAAGTATTATTTTAAATATATAAAGATTGTTTGTATGAAATTAACATCATTAGAAAGTGCTTTTCAATATGAATCCAATGATACTAATTACATATAATATAACCAAGATTTTGTTGCTCAATTTTTATGGTCAAAGTTCGTCTTGAAATACGCGTTCGCCTTATTCCTTGGGACGGAGGTAGTATATGTCTTCATTAATTAGCTTATAGACTCATTGTATCTTGAGAAGTGTGATGTTACAGTAACTAGCTATGTTACTCCATCCTCCTCTCTCCTCATTAACTCACTGCCACATAAGCAAATTTGCTGAGTTGGACACTTAGTTACTAGTGAAGTTACTCCCACTATGAGTAGTCTAAGAGGATTAATTATGCATAAGTTTTTATTGTAGCTTTCGTGTGACTCTTTTTTCTCTTTGCGGAGCATGCTTAACCATGTATTCGAATGATATTTTCTGACGATACAGAGTATGTCTGTGTACATCCATCGGTGCAGAGTAGGGGGTTTTCCACCTTTTTGGGAAGAAATCTCCCACCACCACGAGTAAAGAGCTGTGTTGTCATGCGATTGGGAGAGGGCTCCCCGTACTAGAGGTTGACAGGGATCTATATATTAGAATGGTACTCCCTCCATATATATCGATTTATTAGTCTTATGCGTAGTTATAGGTTATCCATTTGACCAACTTAAAGGTATATAAATAACAAAAAGTACATCACTAGAAATTATAGATGTTCTACTTTCTATCGGTATAATTTTTGTTGTATATAGTTTGTGTAATATATGTTAAATTAGCGACCTAGGTACACGCGTAAGACTATTGAACCGATATGGAGAGAGTAGGGTGTATGGTCATTCATTAAACAAGTGGATGCCCGTTTCATATTTTGTACTTGCAAGGTAGAGCCGAAAAATTGGTCTATGGGGTCATGGGATCATCCCCTCATAGGAAGGATGCCTCTTTGTCAAGAAGCGAAAAAACTGGAACAACATGGAGCACGAGCCATGCTAGGATTTTACCATAGTTAAAAACTAATTCCTATTTGATACTCTCCCCATTTCAATAAATAAGATATCCTCATTTGCCATGTGTTTTCTTTGACAAAAAATATTTTAACTGTATAAAGATTATTGGTATAAAATTAGCATCATTAAAAAGTGTTTTCTACTTCCTCTCCATCTGAAAGTTGTCTTAGATTTATTAAAATTGATATGTATCTATACACTATATTTAGTACAGTACATAGATACATTCAAATTTAGTTAAATCTTCGACAAGTTTCATGAGATGGAGAGAGTAATAAGAATCTAACGATACTAATTACATATAAAATAATCAAGATTTTGGTGCTCAATTTTTCAGTCAAAATTTATCTTGCAATATGTGTGTGCCTTACTCATAGAAAGTAGGACTCAACATAGATTAGGACCCACAAAAACAAATGACAGCCTCTTTAGGCAAAACATAAGATCAACATTGATAAGGGGTGGCCCGATCTTCTCAGTAAGCAACGGTGATGATGATGATCACGGGGTGGTAGCAGCGGAGGAACACGACGATGTAGTAGAAGATAACTTGTATGACGCAACGAGATCTCTCGATTGGTCCCTGTCGCCAATGCAACAGCTCTCAACCCTGCAAGATATTCGCAACTCCACACACTTGCGCACGTAGCCGCCGACCACGAAGCGGTAAGTTGCAACCATCTAATTCCCAATGGAACAGCAGATCACACAAGACTTTTTCAGGTTCTACACAATATCAAGCAATATGGTGTAGGGATTCAATAGTTTTGCTAGAGCAAACAACTAAGAACTAGGGTTTATCTTAAACGTGGTCTAAAACATCTAGGGGGCGTCCTAGGCACTTATATAGGCGTCCGGGACGAGTTCTGGTCGAAAAGATACAAAAATAACCGACCCAGAATAGATCTGGTCGAGACAGACTCGGACGAATCCGGTCTGGAATCCGGTCAACCGGGCCAGGGACCGGATCGGCCGGTCTGGCGTCCGGTCAACCGGCCGGCAACCGGAAACTTCGCAACTTTCCGGTTTTTGCCCGGTACGATGCATCCCATCCGGTTGGCGGTCGGTCAACCGGGCCAGGGGCCGGGCTGGCCGGTCTGGAGGCCGGTCTAACCGGGCGCTGGACTGGCCTGGACGTCGTCTTCTCCTCTCGCGCATGCCTCCCGCTCCTCCCTCGCGCGACCATGAGATATCTTCATGTCCAGCTCCATATCCAGCTTCACGTCCATCTTGACGTCCGTCTTCATGTCCAGCTGCTCCTCTACTCCTCGTGCGACGCTCGTCTCCTCTTGATACCTGATGATACATAAGTAATAGGACTTAGGCAGTATAAAGTTCTCATCAATCAAAGTATCGTTTAGAAACAAGTTCACATGTTGTTTAAGTAGCTTCGCACGAGCCCTTGTAATTGGTCCAATCCAAACTTCATTGGACTTGAGCTTCACAGCAGGTTCATCTTCATTTATCAATGACGGAGGTAGTAGTGTAGTAGGGATGTCCTCATCATCTCCCCCCCCCCCCCTCAAAAGGCGTCGACCTCGACGCTCCAAGGTCTTCTCCGTCATATGGTGTCAAATCAGCAACATTGAAAGAATTACTGGAAGATCTATCGAGTATGCATTATCATTGATCTTGGCAAGCACTTTGTAAGGACCAGCACCACGAGGCTTCAGCTTAGATTTCCGCAGCTTCGGGAACCTATCCTTGCGAAAATGTACCCAGACCATATCACCAGGCTTGAACAATATCTCTTTGCGCTTCTTGTTCATCCTTGCAGCATTGCTCTTGCCTTTCTTCTCTATCAACTCTTTAGTCTTCACATGGATCTTACGCACAAAATATGCCCTCTTGGATGCCTCCATATTAACTCTCTCATGTATGGGCAAAGGCAACAAGTCAAGTGGAGTAATGGGTTTGAAACCATACACCACCTCAAAAGGACACAGCTCCGTGGTAGAATGTACCGCCCTGTTGTAAGCAAACTCGACATGCGGTAAACACTCTTCCCACTCCTTCAGGTTCTTCTTGATCATGGATCTCAGCGGTTGTGACAAGGTTCGATTCACCACCTCAGTTTGACCATCAGTTTGGGGATGACAAGTAGTACTGAACAGTAGCTTTGTCCCCAGCTTTCCCCAAAGTGTCTTCCAGAAGTAGCTCATGAACTTCACATCACGATCAGAAACAATAGTCTTCGGGACTCCATGTAGTCGAACAATCTCCCTGAAAAACAGGTTAGCAATATGCGACGCATCGTCGCTTTTGTGGCAGGCAATAAAGTGTGACATTTTAGAAAATCTGTCCACTACCACAAATATAGAATCATGGCCTCTTTTAGTACGCGGCAAATCCGACACAAAATCCATACTAATATCTTCCCAAGGTGTAGTAGGTGCCGGTAACGGAGTATACAAACCGTGAGGCTTCAGCTTGGACTTGGACTTGTTGCAAGTAATGCACCTCTTCACATACCTGTCCACATCCCGCCTCATCTTTGGCCAATAAAAATGATCAGCGAGCATGAATAGCGTCTTCTCACCCAAAGTGACCCATTAAACCTCCAGCATGTGATTCCTGCAATAAGAGCAAACGCACAGACGATTCTGGAACACATAGTTTGTTAGCTCGAAACAAGAACCCATCATGTATGTGATATTTATCCCATGATTTACCAAGAGCACATAAGCGATATGGTGCAGCAAAATCATGATCCGTAGCATACAAATCACATAGCACTTCTAATCCAGGAATTTTAACATCAAGTTGAGTTAATAGCATATTCTTCCTAGATAGAGCATCAGCAACAATATTATCTTTTCCTTTCTTATGCTTAATAATGTATGGAAAAGACTCAATGAACTCAACCCACTTAGCAAGACGCCTATGCAAAGTAGATTGGGCTTTCAGATATTTCAAAGCTTCATGATCAGAATGTATGATAAATTCTTTTGGCCACAAATAATGTTGCCAAACCTCAAGAACTCTAATTAAAGCATACAATTCTTTATCATAGATAGGATAGTTCAACTTAGCACCAGAAAGTTTCTCAGAAAAATATGCAATTGGGCGACCCTCTTGCATCAACACACCACCAATTCCAATACCACTAGCATCACATTCAATCTCAAATTGCTTATTGAAATCAGGAAGTGCAAGCAACGGTGCAGAAGTTAACAATCGTTTAAGTTCATCAAAAGCATGATCTTGGGCAACGCCCCACTCAAAGACAACACCCTTTTTAGTCAATTCATTCAAAGGGGCAGCAATAGTAGAAAAATTGGGCACAAAACAGCGATAAAACCCAGCTAGACCATGAAAACTTCTTACTTGACTCACATTCATGGGAGTAGGCCAATTTTGAATAGCTTCAATTTTAGACACATCTACTTCTACTCCATGCTTAGAGACAACATATCCCAGAAATATGACCTTATCTTTGCAAAATGTGCACTTCTCAAGATTACCATAGAGTTTACTATCACGCAACACTTGCAAAACATGTCTAATATGTATAATATGATCGGATTCATTGCGGCTGTAAATTAATATGTCATCAAAATACACAACCACAAACTTGCCAATAAAATCTCGCAAAACATGGTTCATCAGTCTCATGAAAGTGCTAGGTGCATTAGTCAAACCAAAAGGCATTACTAACCACTCATATAAACCAAATTTTGTTTTAAAGGCGGTTTTCCACTCATCCCCTTCTTTCATCCTAATTTGATGATAACCACTACGCAAATCAATTTTAGTGAAAACAGCAGCACCACTCAATTCATCTAGCATATCCTCTAAACGGGGAATAGGATGATGATATCGAATAGTAATGTTGTTTATCGCTCTACAATCTACGCACATACGCCATGTACCATCTTTCTTAGGAACAAGAATAACGAAACGACACAAGGACTAAGGCTTATGCGGATATAACCTTTGTCGAGTAGCGCTTGTACTTGCTTCTGTATCTCCTTCGTCTCTTCGGGATTCGTTCTATATGGCGCCCTATTGGGCAGCGATGCTCCGGGGATCAAGTCAATTTGATGCTTGATACGCGTAAAGCACACGCCCGTTGGGAACCCCAAGTGGAAGGTGTGATGCGTACAGCAGCAAGTTTCCCTCAGTAAGAAACCAAGGTTTATCGAACCAGTAGGAGCCAAGAAGCACGTTGAAGGTTGATGGCGGCGGAGTGTAGTGCAGCGCAACACCAGGGATTCCGGCGGCAACGTGGAACCTGCACAACACAATCAAAGTACTTTGCCCCAACGTAACAGTGAGGTTGTCAATCTCACCGGCTTGCTGTAAACAAAGGATTAGATGTATAGTGTGGATGATGATGATTGTTTGCGAAGAACAGTAAAGAAAAATTACAGTAGATTGTATTTCAGATGTAAAGAATTGGACCGGGGTCCACAGTTCACTAGTGGTGTCTCTCCCATAAGATAAACAGATGTTGGGTGAACAAATTACAGTTGGGCAATTGACAAATAAAGAAGGCATAACAATGCACATACATATATCATGATGAGTACTATGAGATTTAATCAGGGCATTACGACAAAGTACATATACCGCTATCCAGCATGCATCTATGCCTAAAAAGTCCACCTTCAGGTTATTATCCGAACCCCTTCCAGTATTAAGTTGCAAAAAACAGACAATTGCATTAAGTATGGTGCGTAATGTAATCAACACAAATATCCTTAGACAAAGCATCGATGTTTTATCCCTAGTGGCAACAGCACATCCACAACCTTAGAGGTTGCTGTCACTCCCCCAGATTCAATGGAGGCATGAACCCACTATCGAGCATAAATACTCCCTCTTGGAGTTACAAGTATCAACTTGGCCAGAGCCTCTACTAGCAACGGAGAGCATGCAAGAACATAAACAACATATATGATAGATTGATAATCAACTTGACATAGTATTCAATATTCATCGGATCCCAACAAACACAACATGTAGGATTACAGATAGATGATCTTGATCATGATAGGCAGCTCACAAGATCTAACATGATAGCACAATGAGGAGAAGACAACCATCTAGCTACTGCTATGGACCCATAGTCCAGGGGTGGACTACTCACACATCGATCCAGAGGCGATCATGGCGATGAAGAGACCTCCGGGAGATGATTCCCCTCTCCGGCAGGGTGCCGGAGGCAATCTCCTGAATCCCCCGAGATGGGATTGGCGGCAGCGGCGTCTCTGGAAGGTTTTCCGTACCGTGGCTCTCGGTACTGGGGTATTCGCAACGAAGGCTTTAAGTAGGCGGAAGGGCAGAGTCGGGGGCGTCACGAGGGGCCCACACACCAGGGCCGCGCGGCCAGGGCCTGGGCCGCGCCGCCCTGTTGTGTCGCCACCTCGTGGCCCCACTTCGTATCTCCTTCGGTCTTCTGGAAGCTTCGTGGAAAAATAGGACCCTGGGCGTTGATTTCGTCCAATTCCGAGAATATTTCCTTACTAGGATTTCTGAAACCAAAAACAACAGAAAACATCAACTGGCTCTTCGGCATCTCGTCAATAGGTTAGTGCCGGAAAATGCATAATAATGACATATAATGTGTATAAAACATGTGAGTATCATCATAAAAGTAGCATGGAACATAAGAAATTATAGATACGTTTGAGACGTAAAAAATGCTCAATACCTCGCAATGGTGGAAGTCCTGCGGATACCTCGTCCGGAAACACGTCGCTGAATTCCTGCAAAACATTAGAAACACCAAGAGGAAGAGGGGTGATACGTCTCCGACGTATCGATAATTTCTTATGTTCCATGCTTGTTTTATGACAATACTTACATGTTTTGTTCACACTTTATATCGTTTTGATGCATTTTCCGGAACTAACCTATTGACGAGATGCCGCAGTGCCAGTTCCTGTTTTCTGCTGTTTTTGGTTTCAGAAATCCTAGTAAGGAAATATTCTCGGAATTGGACGAAATCAACGCCCAAGATCTTAAAATCCCACGAAGCTTCCAGAACACCCGAGAGCCACCAGGGGAGGGCCCTGTGGGCCCCAGATGATAGGCTAGCGCGGCCAGGGGGTGGGCCACGCCCCCCTGTTGTGTCGCCGCCTCGTCGACCTTCTGACTCCGCCTCTTCGCCTATTTAAAGGTCCCTGACCTAAAACTTCCAGAGCCGCCGCCATCGCGAAGCCAAGATCTGGGGGACAGGAGTCTCTGTTCCGGCACGCCGCCGGGATGGGGAAGTGCCCCCGGAAGGCATCTCCATCAACACCACCGCCATCTTCATCACCGCTGCTGTCTCCCATGAGGAGGGAGTAGTTCTCCATCGAGGCTAAGGGCTGTACCGGTAGCTATGTGGTTAATCTCTCTCCTATGTACTTCAATACAATGATCTCATGAGCTGCCTTACATGATTGAGATTCATATGAGTTTTGTATCACTATTCATCTATGTGCTACTCTAGTGATGTTATTAAAGTACTCTATACCTCCTTCATGATGTAATGGTGACAGCGTGTGCATCATGTAGTACTTGGCGTAGTTTATGATTATGATCTCTTGTAGATTATGAAGTTAACTATTACTATGATGGTATTAATGTGATCTATTCCTCCTTTCATAGTATGAAGGTGACAGTGTGCATGCTATGTTAGTACTTGGTATAGTTGTGTTGATCTATCATGCACTCTAAGGTTATTTAAATATGAATATCGAATGTTGTGGAGCTTGTTAACTCCGGCATTGAGGTGCTCTTGTAGCCCTACACAGCTAGTGGTGTTCATCATCCAACAAGAGAGTGTAGAGTGGTTTTATTATGTGATCAATGTTGAGAGTGTCCACTAGTGAAAGTACGATCCCTAGGCCTTGTTTCCAAAAACTGCAATCATCGCTTATTTACTGTTCTGCTGCATCTTTACTTACTACACGCCAGCAAGCACTTTTCTGGCGCCGTTTGTACTGCTCATATACATTCATACCACCTGTATTTCACTATCTCTTCGCCAAACTAGTGCACCTATACATCTGACAAGTGTATTAGGTGTGTTGGGGACACAAGAGACTTCTTGCATTGTGGTTGCAGGGTTGCTTGAGAGGGATACCTTTGACCTCTTCCTCCCTGAGTTCGATAAACCTTGGGTGATCCACTTAAGGGAAACTTGCTGCTTTTCTACAAACCTCTGCTCTTGGAGGCCCAACACTGTCTACAGGAATAGAAGCGCTGATGACCCACAAGTATAGGGGATCGCAGCAGTCTTCGAGGGAAGTAAAACCCAAATTTATTGATTCGACACAAGGGGAGGTAAAGAATACTTATAAGCCTTAACAACTGAGTTGTCAATTCAGCTGCACCTGGAAAATCACTAGTAACAGGGGTGATGTGAAAGCAGCAGTAATATGAGAGCAATAGTAATAGTAACACAGCAGCGGTAACAGTAACACAGAGGCAATGGCACCAGAAAATAGTTGATACTACTTCCAATGACATATAGAACGAGTATATGATGATGAGAGATGGACCGGGGTTCCCAGCGATCTACACTAGTGGTAACTCTCCAATAACAAGTGACAAGTGTTGGGTGAACAAATTACAGTTGGGCAATTGATAGGATTGATAAAGCATTAAGAAACAACATCAATTCATTAATCATGTAGGCATGTTTTCCATATATAGTCGTACGTGCTCGCAATGAGAAAAATGCACAACATCTTTTGTCCTACCAGCCGGTGGCAACCGGGCCTCAAGGGAATCTACTGGATATTAAGGTACTCCTTTTAATAAAGTACCGGAGCAAAGCATTAACACTTGGTAAAAACATGTGATCCTCACATCACCGCCATCCCCTCCGGTTGTCCCGATTTCTGTCACTTCGGGGCCTTTGGTTCCAGACAGCGACATGTGCATACAACTTGTAGATACAATCTAAGCAATAATTATAAAGCTCAAATCTAAGATCATGCCACTCGGGCCCTAGTGACAAGCATTAAGCATAACAAGATTGCAGCAACAATAACTTCACAAACTTTATAGATAGACTAATCATAATGTATCATCCATCGGATCCCAACAAACACAACACCGATTACATCAGATGGATCTCAATCATGTAAGGCAGCTCATGAGATCATTGTATTGAAGTACATGGGATAGAGAGTACCAACTAGCTACTGCTAGAACCCGTAGTCCATGAGGGAACTACTCACGGAGCATGATGGAGGCGATGGCGTCGATGGAGATGGCTTCCGGGGGCACTTCCCCGTCCCGGCAGGGTGCCAGAACAGAGACTTCTGTCCCCCGAATTGGAGTTTCGCGATGGCAGCGGCGCCCCTGGAGTCTTTCTGGAGTTTCGTCAATTGGTCTCGAGTTTTTAGGTCGAAAGGGCTTATATAGGCGAAGAGGCGGCGCAGGAGGGGCAACAGGGTGGCCCCACACCAGGCCGGCGCGGCCAGGGTGTAGCCCGCGCGGCCCACATGTGTGGTGGCCCCCTGGCTCTCCTCCGACTCTACTTCGGTGTTTTGGAACCTTCCGGGAAAAATAAGATCTTTGGCGTTGATTTCGTCCAATTCCGAGAATATTGCCCGAACAGCCTTTCTGGAACCAAAAACAGCAGAAAACAGGAACTGGCACTGTGGCATCTTGTTAATAGGTTAGTTCCGGAAAACGCATAAAAACATTATAAAGTGCAAGCAAAACATGTAAGTATTGTCATAAAACAAGCATGGAACATCAGAAATTATGGATACGTTGGAGACGTATCAGCATCCCCAAGCTTAGTTCCTACTCGTCCTCGAGTAGGTAAACGATAAAAAGAATAATTTCTGTAGTGACATGCTACTTACATAACCTTGATCATACTATTATAAAGCATATGAGATGAATGAAGTGACCCAAGGCTATGATCTATAGTTGCTAACAAATAGATAACATATAGCAAAACTTTTCATGAAGAGTACTTTCAAGACAAGCATCAAAAGTCTTGCACAAGAGTTAACTCATAAAGCAATAGATTCAAAGTAAAGGCATCGAAGCAACACAAAGGAAGATTTAATTAAGTTTCAGCGGTTGCTTTCAACTTTCAACATGCATATCCCATGGATAATTGTCAACATAAAGTAATATGATGAATGCAAATAAGCAAGTATGTAAAAATCAATGCACAGTTGACACAAGTGTTTGCTTCTAAGATGAAAGGAAGTAGGTAAACTGACTCAACATAAAGTAAAAGAAAGGCCCTTCGCAGAGGGAAGCATTGATTGCTATATTTGTGCTAGAGCTTTGGTTTTGAAACATAAAGAGAGCATAAAAGAGTAAAATTTTGAGAGGTGCTTGTTGTTGTCAACGAATGGTAGTGGGCACTCTAACCCCCTCGCCAGACAAACCTTCAAAGAGCGGCTCCCATGAATTATTTTTATTTTTGGGTGGCACTCCTTCCAACCTTTCTTTCACAAACCATGGCTAACCGAATCCTCGGGTGCCTGCCAACAGTCTCATACCATGAAGGAGTGCCTTTTTATCTTAGTTTTATTATGATGACACTCCTCCCCACCTTTACTTTCTCAAGCCATGGCTAACCGAATCCTTCGGGTGCCGTCCAACAATCACATACCTTGGAGGAGTGTCTATTTTGGTTAATTAATTTGGGACTGGGAATCCCATTGTCAGCTCTTTTTGCAAAATTATTGGATAAGCGGATGAAGCCACTAGTCCATTGGTGAAAGTTGCCCAACAAGATTGAAAGATAAACACCACATACTTCCTCATGAGCTATAAAACATTGACACAAATCAGAGGTGATAAATTTTGAATTGTTTAAAGGTAGCACTCAAGCAATTTACTTTGGAATGGCATTAAATACCACATAGTATGTAGGTATGGTGGACACACATGGCATAGGTTTTGGCTCAAGGTTTTGGATGCACGAGAAGCATTCCCTCTCAGTACAAGGCTTTGGCTAGCAAGGTTATTTGAAGCAAACACAAGTATGAACCGGTACAGCAAAACTTACATAAGAACATATTGCAAGCATTATAATACTCTACACTGTCTTCCTTGTTGCTCAAACACTTTTACCAGAAAATATCTAGACCTTAAGAGAGACCAATCATGCAAACCAATTTTAACAAGCTCTACAGTAGTTCTCCACTAATAGGTTTAAACTACATGAAAAAACTTAATCATGATCTACTTGAGAGCTCAAAACAATTGCCAAGTGTCAAATTATCCAAGACATTATGAGGCATTTTCTGTTTCCACCCAAATAACAATAAATGCTATAGCTTCCAACTTTTATCATTGAACATTAAAAATAAAACGAAGAACAAGTGTTCATATGAAAAAGCGGAGCGTGTCTCTCTCCCAAACAAGAATTGCTAGGATCCGAATTTATACAAACATAAACAAAATGAAAATAAACACACAGACGCTCCAAGTAAAGCACATATGATGTGACCGAATAAAAATATAGTTTCAATAGAAGAAACCTGATAAGTTGATGCAGAAGGGGATGCCATGGGCATCCCCAAGCTTAGACGCTTGAGTCTTCTTGAAATATGCAGGGATGAACCACGGGGGCATCCCCAAGCTTTGACTTTTCACTCTTCTTGATCATATATCATCCTCCTCTCTTGACCCTTGAAAACTTCCTTCACACCAAACTTCTCATAAACTTCATTAGAGGGGTTAGTACTCAAAAAAAACTTGAATCCACTTTTAGTCCTGTAGTGACACATTGCAATAACTCAATAAAACATTAGCTACAGCTCTCCATGTCTAGAAAACCTCGCTTAAAGTCCACAAGAGACAATGCAAAAAACAGATACACAATCTGCCAAAACAGAACAGCCAGTAAAGACGAATTTTAAAGAGGTACTTCCGTTGCTCAAATCAGAAAACTTAAAACTAATGAAAGTTGCGTACATGTCTGAGGAACACGCACGTAAATTGGCATATTTTTCTGAGTTATCTACAGAGAACACAGCCCAGATTCGTGACAGATAGAAATCTGTTTCTGCGCAGAAATCCAAATCTAGTATCAACCTTCTATTAGAGGCTTCACTTGGCACAACAATGCAATAAAATAAAGATAAGGAGAGGTTGCTACAGTAGTAACAACTTCCAAAACACAACAAAACAGTAGCAAAATAAAGACATGGGTTATCTCCCAAGAAGTTCTTTCTTTATAGCCATTAAGATGGGCTCAGCAGTTTTAATGATGCACTCGCAAGAAATAAGAGTTGAAGCAAAAGAGAGCATCAAAAGGAAAATTCAAAACACATTTAAGTCTAACCCACTTCCTATGCATAGGAATCTTGTACACAAATAAATTCATGAACAACAAAGTGACAAGCATAAGAAGATAAAACAAGAGTAACTTCAAAATTTTAAGCACATAGAGAGGTGTTTTAGTACCATGCAAATTTCTACAACCATATTTTCCTCTCTCATAATAATTTTCAGTAGCTTCATGAATAAACTCAACAATATAACTATCACATAAAGCATGTTTTTCATGATCCTTAGACATATAATTTTTATCAAGCTCAAAAATAGTGGGATTAAAACTTTCAAACTCACTTTTATCAATAACATAGCAAGATGATTGGTCAATCTCAAGAGATATGGGACTCCTAGATAAAGTAAAGACTTCTCCAATCACATTTTCATTAGTAGTAAAATTAATATTATCAAGTAACACAGGACCATCATCTAGAGCTTTATCATAAACATTTGCTAAGCAAAATTCTTTAGTACCATGCATTTCGACATCAGACACAAACAAAGCATTATCATAAGATTTATCAAAGTAGCATGGATTATCATAAATAATAGTAGCATAATTATTCTCACAAGTTTTACTCATAGGTAATATTTCAAGAGAATCCACAGGAACATAACATTCAACCTCTTTCGGTAAGCATGGAGGACAATCAAATAATGTAAGAGATAAAGAGTTACTCTCATTAGAAGGTTGGCATGGGTAGCTAATCCATTCTTCCTCCTTTTGTTCATCACTCTCCTCTTCTTTTTCATCCAATGAGCTTTCAGGTTCATCAATTTCCTCCTCTTTTTCATCCAATGAGCTTTCAGGTTCATCAATTTCTTCTTCCACAGGTTCCTGCAAATTGTGAGTGCATTCTTGTGCATTAATGAGTCTCTCTTTATAGTCAATAATATAAGGATTATCACTGTAGCTTTCTACGCAAAAATTAAGGATAGAAGAGACATAATCTTTAAGGTCCTTACAAACAACACAAGTTTCATAATTTTTAGCCATGCAGGATTCTATCTCAGAGGCTCCCATAAATATGAAAAATTGTTCTACTTCTTCGAACCCAAGATGAATATAGCTATTCCAATTATAGTTCTTAATTAAAACTTCTTCACTAAAGCGACATTGAAATTTCAGATGTTTAGTATCCTGTTGAGAGCAACAATTTATATCATGGCGTTTAAGCAAGATTTTAGCAATTTTATTCATTTTTTCTATCACAGCACTCATTACTTTACCAGTTCTTGATTCTCTATAATTATTATAATATACTATAAGCTCCAAGTAGGTTATGGGTTCTCCCATAACAGCAGTTTTTAATTTTTTGGTTTTTCAAATTTTTATGGATTTTTGGGTATATGAGAAAAGTAAAACAAAACAAAAAGAAACTAAGCAAAAGTAAACTAAGGAAAATAATACTAGACAGAAATAAACTAAGCACACATAAACTAGACAAAAGTAAACTAAGCAAAACAAAATAAAATAAAACAGAGAGAGAGGTAGAGTGTACTCCCCAGGTGAACTTATGAGTAGAGCTATGCCTCCCCGGCAACGGCGCTAGAAAACAGTCTTGATGACCCACAAGTATAGGGGATCGCAGCAGTCTTCGAGGGAAGTAAAACCCAAATTTATTGATTCGACACAAGGGGAGGTAAAGAATACTTATAAGCCTTAACAACTGAGTTGTCAATTCAGCTGCACCTGGAAAAGCACTAGTAACAGGGGTGATGTGAAAGCAGCAGTAATATGAGAGCAATAGTAATAGTAACACAGCAGCAGTAACAGTAACACAGAGGCAATGGCACCAGAAAATAGTTGATACTACTTCCAATGACATATAGAACGAGTATATGATGATGAGAGATGGACCGGGGTTCCCAGCGATCTACACTAGTGGTAACTCTCCAATAACAAGTGACAAGTGTTGGGTGAACAAATTACAGTTGGGCAATTGATAGGATTGATAAAGCATTAAGAAAGAACATCAATTCATTAATCATGTAGGCATGTTTTCCATATATAGTCGTACGTGCTCGCAATGAGAAACTTGCACAACATCTTTTGTCCTACCAGCCGGTGGCAGCCGGGCCTCAAGGGAATCTACTGGATATTAAGGTACTCCTTTTAATAAAGTACCGGAGCAAAGCATTAACACTTGGTGAAAACATGTGATCCTCACATCACCGCCATCCCCTCCGGTTGTCCCGATTTCTGTCACTTCGGGGCCTTTGGTTCCGGACAGCGACATGTGCATACAACTTGTAGATACAATCTAAGCAATAATTATAAAGCTCAAATCTAAGATCATGCCACTCGAGCCCTAGTGACAAGCATTAAGCATAACAAGATTGCAGCAACAATAACTTCACAAACTTTATAGATAGACTAATCATAATGTATCATCCATCGGATCCCAACAAACACAACACCGATTACATCAGATGGATCTCAATCATGTAAGGCAGCTCATGAGATCATTGTATTGAAGTACATGGGATAGAGAGTACCAACTAGCTACTGCTAGAACCCGTAGTCCATGAGGGAACTACTCACGGAGCATGATGGAGGCGGTGGCGTCGATGGAGATGGCTTCCGGGGGCACTTCCCCGTCCCGGCAGGGTGCCGGAACAGAGACTTCTGTCCCCCGAATTGGAGTTTCGCGATGGCGACGGCGCCCCTGGAGTCTTTCTAGAGTTTCGTCAATTGGTCTCGAGTTTTTAGGTCGAAAGGGCTTATATAGGCGAAGAGGCGGCGCAGGAGGGGCAACAGGGTGGCCCCACACCAGGCCGGCGCGGCCAGGGTGTAGCCCGCGCGGCCCACATGTGTGGTGGCCCCCTGGCTCTCCTCCGACTCTACTTCGGTGTTCTGGAACCTTCCGAGAAAAATAAGATCTTTGGCGTTGATTTCGTCCAATTCCGAGAATATTGCCCGAATAGCCTTTCTGGAACCAAAAACAGCAGAAAACAGGAACTGGCACTGTGGCATCTTGTTAATAGGTTAGTTCCGGAAAACGCATAAAAACATTATAAAGTGCAAGCAAAACATGTAAGTATTGTCATAAAACAAGCATGGAACATCAGAAATTATGGATACGTTGGAGACGTATCAAGCGCGCGTAGACATCAAGCACTTTTCTGGCGCCGTTGCCGGGGAGGAAAGGTAAAAGGTACTCACACTTCGGTCCTAGGTAACCAAACACTTTTCTGGTACCGTTGTGATTGCTCGAAGCTATTTCCTTTAGATCCTGCAATTGCATCTTTTTGTTTCTTGTTTACACTAGTTAGGCATAATGGACAACAATGAGCTTCTTATTCTATTTCCTGATTTAAGACATGGATGGTTTGATGCGGAAATTAAAAAACCTATGGAACCTTATTTGCATGCTAGTAGTAATGATATTAGTATGAACGCTTTGAACACAATTGTTGCTAATGCTATGGAAAATTCTAAGCTTGGGGAAGCTGGTTTTGATGAGCATGATCTTTTTAGTCCCCCAAGCATTGAGGAGAAAATTTACTTTGATGATAGTTCACCTCCTACTTATGATGATTACAATGATAGTAGTCTTTTGGTGCCGCATGTTATGGAGGATAATGTTTATTATGATTATACTATGCCTCCTATATTTGATGATGAGAATAATAATGATAGCTACTTTGTTGAATTTGCTCCCACTACAACTAATAAAATTGATTATGCTTATGTGGAGAGTAATAATTTTATGCATGAGACTCATGATAAGAATGTTTCATTTGATAGTTATATTGTTGAGTTTGCTCATGATGCTACTGGATATTATTATGAGAGAGGAAAATATGGTTGTAGAAATTTTCATGTTACTAAAACACCTCTCTATATGCTGAAATTTTTGAAGCTACACTTGTTTTATCTTCCTATGCTTGTCACTTTGCTCTTCATGAACTTGTTTATTTACAAGATTACTTTTCATAGGAAGCATGTTAGGCTTAAATTTGTTTTGAATTTTCCTCTCGATGCTCTCTTTTGCTTCAAATACTATTTCTTGTGCATCATTAAAACTGTTGAGCCCATCTTAATGGCTATAAAGAAAGAACTTCTTGGGAGATAACCCATGTGTTTATTTTGCTACAGTAATTTTGTTTTATATTTGTGTCTTGGAAGTTGTTACTACTGTAGCAACCTCTCCTTATCTTTATTTTATTGCATTGTTGTGCCAAGTAAAGTCTTTGATAGTAAGGTTCATACTAGATTTGGATTACTGCGCAGAAACAGATTTCTTGCTGTCACGAATTTGGGTTGAATTCTCTGTAGGTAACTCAGAAAATTCTGCCAATTTACGTGAGTGATCCTCAGATATGTACGCAACTTTCATTCAATTTGAGAATTTTCATCGGAGTAGGTCTGGTGCCTCTAAAAAATTCGTCTTTACGGACTGTTCTGTTTTGACAGATTCTCCCTTTTATTTCACATTGCCTCTTTAGCTGTGTTGGATGGATTTCTTTGTTCCATTAACCTCCAGTAGCTTTGTGCAATGTCCAGAAGTGTTAAGAATGATTGTGTCACCTCTGAACACGTGAATTTTTGATTATGTACTAACCCTCTAATGAGTTTGTTTTGAGTTTGGTGTGGAGGAAGTTTTCAAGGGTCAAGAGAGGAGGATGATACAATGTGATCAAGAAGAGTGAAAAGTCTAAGCTTGGGGATGCCCCCGTGGTTCATCTCTGCATATTTCAAGAAGACTCAAGCATTTAAGCTTGGGGATGCCCAAGGCTTCCCCTTCTTCATCGACAAATTATCAGGTTTCTTCTCTTGAAACTATATTTTTATTCCGTCACATCTTATGTACTTTACTTGGAGCGTCTGTGTGCTTTTATTTTCGTTTTGTTATTTTCATTCTCTGAATAAATTCTTGTGTGGGAGAGAGACACGCTCCGCTGGTTCATATGAACACATGTGTTCTTAGCTTTTAATGTTCATGGCGAAGGTTGAAACTGCTTCGTTAATTGTTATATGGTTGGAAACAGAAAATGCTACATGTGGTAATTGGTATAATGTCTTGAATAATTTGATACTTGGCAATTGTTGTGCTCATGTTTAAGCTCTTGCATCATATACTTTGCACCTATTAGTGAAGAAATACATAGAGCTTGCTAAAATTTGGTTTGCATGATTGGTCTCTCTAGAGTCTAGATATTTTCTGGTGAGGTGTTTGAACAACAAGGAAGACACTGTAGAGTCTTATAATGCTTGCAATATGTTCTTATGTAAGTTTTGCTGTACTGGTTCATACTTGTGTTTGCTTCAAACAACCTTGCTAGCCTAAGCCTTGTATTGAGAGGGATTACTTCTCATGCATCCAAATCCTTGAGCCAAATACTATGCCATTTGTGTCCACCATACCTACCTACTACATGGTATTTTCTGCCATTCCAAGTAAATACTTCGTGTGCTACCTTTAAACAATTCAAAATGCTTCTTAATTTGTGTCAATGTTTTATAGCTCATGAGGAAGTATGTGGTGTTTTATCTTTCAATCTTGTTGGGCAACTTTCACCAATGGACTAGTGGCTTCATCCGCTTATCCAATAATTTTGCAAAAAGAGCTGGCGCGGGGTTCCCAGCCCCCAATTAATTAACTTCATTAATAATTCTCTTCACATGTTTTGCTCTGATTCATCAGTAAGCAACTTAATTTTGCAAATACACACTCCTCCATGGTATGAGATTGTTGGAAGGCACCCGAGGATTCGGTTAGCCATGGCTTGTGTAAGCAAAGGTTGGGAGGAGTGTCATCCATAAATAAAACTAAAGTACATGTGTAAACAAAAGAGAAGAGGGATGATCTACCTTGCTGGTAGAGATAACGTCCTTCATGGGAGTCGCTCTTTGAAAGTCTGCTTGGCAAGGGAGTTAGAGTGCCCACTACCATTCGTTGACAACAACAAACACCTCTCAAAACTTTACTTTTATGCTCTCTATATGATTTTAAAACTTGAAAAGCTCTAGCACATGATTTATCCCTGCTTCCCTCTGCGAAGGGCCATTCTTTTACCTATTGTTGAGTCAGTTTACCTATCTCCTTCAACCTTAGAAGCAAACACTTGTGTTAACTGTGCATTGATTCTTACATGTTTACCTATTGCACTTATTATATTACTTTGCATGGACAACTATCCATGAGATATACATGTTACAAGTTGAAAGCAACCGCTGAAACTTAATCTTCCTTTGTGTTGCTTCAATGCCTTTACTTTGAATTTATTGCTTTATGAGTTAACTCTTATGCAAGACTTATTGATGCTTGTCTTGAAAGTACTATTCATGAAAGGTCTTTGCTATATGATTCAGTTGTTTACTCATTATCTTTACCATTGCTTTCAATCACTTCATTCATGCTTTACAATAGTATGATTAAGATCATGTTGGTAGCATGTCACTTCAGAAATTATCCTTGTTATCGTTTACCTACTCGGGACGAGTAGGAACTAAGCTTGGGGATGCTGATACGTCTCCGACGTATCGATAATTTCTTATGTTCCATGCTTGTTTTATGACAATACTTACATGTTTTGTTCACACTTTATATCGTTTTGATGCATTTTCCGGAACTAACCTATTGACGAGATGCCGCAGTGCCAGTTCCTGTTTTCTGCTGTTTTTGGTTTCAGAAATACTAGTAAGGAAATATTCTCGGAATTGGACGAAATCAACGCCCAAGATCTTAAAATCCCACGAAGCTTCCAGAACACCTGAGAGCCACCAGGGGAGGGCCCTGTGGGCCCCAGATGATAGGCTGGCGCGGCCAGGGGGTGGGCCGCGCCCCCCTGTTGTGTCGCCGCCTCGTCGACCTTCCGACTCCGCCTCTTCGCCTATTTAAAGGTCCATGACCTAAAACTTCGATACGAATAAGCCACGGTACGAGAAACCTTCCAGAGCCACCGCCATCGCGAAGCCAAGATCTGGGGGACAGAAGTCTCTGTTCTGGCACGCCGCCGGGACGGGGAAGTGCCCCCGGAAGGCATCTCCATCAACACCACCGCCATCTTCATCACCGCTGATGTCTCCCATGAGGAGGGAGTAGTTCTCCATCGAGGCTAAGGGCTGTACCGGTAGCTATGTGGTTAATCTCTCTCCTATGTACTTCAATACAATGATCTCATGAGCTGCCTTACATGATTGAGATTCATATGAGTTTTGTATCACTATTCATCTATGTGCTACTCTAGTGATGTTATTAAAGTACTCTATACCTCCTTCATGATGTAATGGTGACTGTGTGTGCATCATGTAGTACTTGGCGTAGTTTATGATTATGATCTCTTGTAGATTATGAAGTTAACTATTACTATGATGGTATTAATGTGATCTATTCCTCCTTTCATAGTATGAAGGTGACAGTGTGCATGCTATGTTAGTACTTGGTATAGTTGTGTTGATCTATCATGGACTCTAAGGTTATTTAAATATGAATATCGAATGTTGTGGAGCTTGTTAACTCCGGCATTGAGGTGCTCTTGTAGCCCTACACAGCTAGTGGTGTTCATCATCCAACAAGAGAGTGTAGAGTGGTTTTATTATGTGATCAATGTTGAGAGTGTCCACTAGTGAAAGTACGATCCCTAGGCCTTGTTTCCAAATACTGCAATCCTCGCTTATTTACTGTTCTGCTGCATCTTTACTTACTACACGCCAGCAAGCACTTTTCTGGCGCCGTTTCTACTGCTCATATACATTCATACCACCTGTATTTCACTATCTCTTCGCCGAACTAGTGCACCTATACATCTGACAAGTGTATTAGGTGTGTTGGGGACACAAGAGACTTCTTGCATTGTGGTTGCAGGGTTGCTTGAGAGGGATATCTTTGACCTCTTCCTCCCTGAGTTCGATAAACCTTGGGTGATCCACTTAAGGGAAACTTGCTGCTGTTCTACAAACCTCTGCTCTTGGAGGCCCAACACTGTCTACAGGAATAGAAGCGCGCGTAGACATCAAGGGTTCATGTCGTTAGAAACCAAAACCGTACCCCTGTACAAGAGCACAAGAGGCATGGCTGTAGGATCCTCACTAAATTCTCTCATGTCTTCTTTGGTGGCTAATGAGACTAAAGAATTCACTCTCTCACTTTTCGTTATATCACTCACAACATTACAATTCTCTCGCCTATCTAATGAAGCATCCTCCAAGTTGACTTCAACTTTTTGACGAGACTCATTGACAATTTGTTGTGGTGTCATAGGCTGTAAATTAATTTTCTTGCCCTTGAACTCCAAGTGATATGTATTAGCACGGCCATTGTGTTGCACAGAACGGTCATAGAGCCAAGGCCGTCCCAATAGTAGATGACATACCGTCATAGGAACGACATCAAAATCAATGCAATCCTTATACGGTCCAATAGCAAACTCAACACGCACCATGTGGTTTACCTTCATCTCACCATTGTCGCTCAACCACTGAATATAGTATGGATGCGGGTGTGGTAGATACTTCAACTTCAGCTTGGTACACAACTCCTTGCTTGCTAAATTGCGGCAACTCCCACCATCAATAATGACCTTGCAAGCCTTGTCAGGACCAACTAAAGCCTTTGTTTGGAACAAATTGCAGCGCTGAGTAGATGCACTAGGCAACACATTAAGAGCACGCTGCGACACAACAATGGTGCGAGCATCAGACGGATATGCATCTTCACCATCAGTGTCATAGTCATCATCTTCTGGAGCATTAGGATCAACATCATCTCCAGTCTCGTATTCATTGTCCTCATTGATAATCATGACTTTGCGGTTAGGACAATCTCTCTTGAAGTGACCCTTGCCACCACATGTATGACAAACCATGTCACGGTTACGCGCAGTAGACACATTAGAGCCGCTCGTACTTGCAGCAGATTCGGACTTCTTTGTGTTAGACACATTGGAGACCGGCTTACTAGGCGGAGTAGAGTAAGGTGCGGAGCGCGTCGAAGGCGCCGGCGCCGAAGATGGTGCCGCGCGGGGTGTGAAACGCCCAGCTCCTGTAGCTCGACCTTTGATCTTTGCTTCGTCAGCCAACTGTGATTCAGCTTCTCTTGCATGATGTAACAATTGATTCATATTGGTGTAGCTGTAGTGACGAACAATGCCTTTGATATCATACTTCAAACCTTTGAGGAAACGCTGCATTGTCATCTCGAGAGACTCACGGACACGGCCACGCTGCATAAGCATCTCCATCTCCATGTAGTATTCATCCACAGTCTTCACACCTTGTCTCAATAGAGTCAGCTTATCATATATATTCCGCAAGTAATTTGTAGGCACAAAGCGAGAAGTCATCGCCTCCTTCATGGCACGCCATGTGCGTATAGGTTGCTCACCATCCTCGTCTCGGTTACGAACAAAAGCATCCCACCAACGCAAAGCGTAGCCATCAAATTCGGAAGAAGCAAGCTTAATCTTCCGATCTTCAGTATAATGGGGATGTAAGCTCCACAACTTCTCAATCTTGAGCTCCCAAGTGAGGTATTCTTCAACATCAGCTCCTCCTTCAAACTTGGGTATAGAAAACTTGGGCTTACCCAACCCATCTTCCTCATCTTGTCCACGACCATTGCGGCCAAGTGGAGCCCAACCGTGAGGACGATTACCACGTGGCGCATCACGAGCATTGTGTGCGTCATCTTGAAGCTCAGGATCTTCATCATCTTGTTGTTGTTGTTGCGCGGTCAGATTCTCAACAGCTAAATGCAAATCAGCAAGACTGCGTTGTACATCCGTCATTTGATCTTGCATTGTAGTGACGGTCACATGAGTAGCATCCAGCTTTTGGGAGATCTCTTCAACCTTCCCATTAAGCAATCGTCCTGAGCGCGAAATTCACGTCGCATCTCATTACGAAGAGCCTCATACTCCCTCCATGTGATGATATCGGCAGCACTCTTGTTTTCCTGGTTAACAAGTTTATGATCACTAGCAGACATCGTTAGTAGATTAGTGCACTAAATCAAAAATATATGGTGGTACTCTCACAACTCACTCAAAACTGATAAGAAAAGGAGATCTTACCGTTCCAAAGTAAATTAGTGTTGCTTACCACTTGTAGTAACAACTAGTGCACGGATGTAGCGAAGCGAATATCAAGGGTATAAGAACAAATCACACGACAAAGCAGGGTATATGTGGGGCTGTAGGTAGGCTACCTATTTGCACCAATAACAAGCTCTAGCACTGACCGTAGACAACCAATGATACTCACACAAGGCGATATAATGGGGCAATGCAACTATATGTGGGAAAGGTTGCAATGCACAAGAGAGACGCTAGCAAAGCTCAACGAGACAGGCACAAGATTGCTCAACTACGGGTGCAGTAAAGTAAACTTAGGCCTTCACTTGATTCAACTAGCACTATACTTTTCTTTTTGGATTTTTCTTTTTGTAGAACTGATGACCCACAAGTATAGGGGATCGCAACAGTCTTCGCGGGAAGTAAAACCCAATTTATTGATTCGACACAAGGGGAGACAAAGAATACTTGAAAGCCTTAACAGCGGAGTTGTCAATTCAGCTGCACTGAAACAGAGACTTGCTCGCAAGAGTTTATCGATAATGCTTGTTTTATAGCGATGAGTGGTGAAATAACAGCAGCAGAGTAACAAAGACAACAGTAGTGATTATAGTAAACAGCAGGATTAAAATACTGTAGGCACAGGGATGGATGACGGGCGTTGCATGGATGAGAGAAACTCATGTAACAATCATGGCAGGTGATGTCTACGGGTGCTTCTATTCTTGTAGACAGTGTTGGGCCTCCAAGAGCAGAGGTTTGTAGAACAACAGCAAGTTTCCCTTAAGTGGATCACCCAAGGTTTATCGATCTCAGGGAGGAAGAGGTCAAAGATATCCCTCTCATGCAACCCTGCAACCACAAAGCAAGAAGTCTCTTGTGTCCCCAACACACCTAATAGGTGCACTAGTTCGGCGAAGAGATAGTGAAATACAGGTGGTATGAATAAATATGAGCAGTAGCAACGGCACTAGAAAAGTGCTTTGCTATCCAGGACTGGCGTGTGGTTGATGGTGGTAATATTGCGGACAGTACAAATGCAGTAGAACAGTAAACAAGCAGCGATAATAGCAGTATTTAGGAACAAGGCCTAGGGATCATACTTTCACTAGTGGACACTCTCAACTTTGATCACATAACAAAATAAATAGATAGATGCTAGACTCTACACTCTCTTGTTGGATGATGAACACCACTAACTGTGTAGGATTACACGAACCCTCAATGCCGGAGTTAACAAGCTCCACAATATTCGATGTTCATACTTAAATAACCTTAGAGTGCATGACAGATCAACATAACCAAACCAAGTACTAACACAGCATGCACACTGTCACCTTCACACTACGAAAGGAGGCATAGATCACATCAATACCATCATAGCAATAGTTAACTTCATAATCTACAAGAGATCACAATCATAGCCTACGCCAAGTACTACACGATGCACACACTGTCACCATTACACCGTGCAAGAGGAATAAACTACTTTAATAACATCACTAGAGTAGCACATAGATAAATTGTGATACAAAACACATTGCAATCATAAAGATATATAAATAAGCACTTCACTATGCCATTCATAACAGTGAATAAGTATTCTGTGAAATATAGCCTAAGAGACCCACACGGTGCACACACTGTCACCTTTACACACGTGGGACAAGGAGTCTCCGGAGATCACATAAGTAAAATCCACTTGACTAGCATAATGACATCTAGATTACAAGCATCATCATATGAATCTCAATCATGTAAGGCAGCTCATGAGATTATTGTATTGAAGTACATAGGGAAGAGATGAACCACATAGCTACCGGTACAGCCCCGAGCCTCGATGGAGAACTACTCCCTCCTCATGGGAGACAGCAGCGGTGATGAAGATGGCGGTGGAGATGGCAGCGGTGTCGATGGAGGAGCCTTCCGGGGGCACTTCCCCGACCCGGCGGCGTGCCGGAACAGAGACTCCTGTCCCCCAGATCTTGGCTTCGCGATGGCGGCGGCTCTGGATGGTTTCTCGTACCGTGGCTTATTCGTATCGAAGATTTAGGTCAGGGGGCTTCTTATAGGCGAAGAGGCGGCGTCAGAAGGGGTCAGGGGCCACCAGACACTAGGGCGGCGCGGCCAGGGCCTAGGCCGCGCCAGCCCCATGTGTGGGCCCCCTGTGGCCCCTCTCTGGCGGCTCTCGGGTGTTCTGGAAGCTTCATGCAATCCTAAGATGCTGGGCGTTGATTTCGTCCGATTCCGAGAATATTTTCTTACTAGGATTTCTGAAACCAAAAACAGCAGAAAACAGCAACTGGCCCTTCGGCATCTCGTCAATAGGTTAGTTCCGGAAAACGCATAAATATGACATAAAGTATGCATAAAACATGTAGATATCATCAATAATGTGGCATGGAACATAAGAAATTATCGATACGTCGGAGACGTATCAGCAGGGCATTTGCAGATAATAATAAAAACGGTATCCAAGTACTAATCAATCAATAGGCATGTGTTCCATATTTAGTCGTACGTGCTCGCAATGAGAAACTTGCACAACATCTTTTCTCCTACCAGTCGGTGGCAGCCGGGCCTCTAGGGAATCTACTGGAAATTAAGGTACTCCTTTTAATAGAGTACCGGAGCAAAGCATTAACACTCCGTGAACACATGTGATCCTCATATCACCGCCTTCCCCTTTGGTTGTCCCAATTTCTGTCACTTTGGGGCCTCGGGTTCCGGACAACAATACGTGTATACAACTTGCAGGTAAGATCACAAAACAATGCACATCATCATGAAACAATAACATGTTCAGATCTGAGATCATGGCACTCGGGCCCTAGTGACAAGCATTAAGTATAACAAGTTGCAACAATATCATAAAAGTACCAATTACGGACACTAGGCACTATGCCCTAACAATCTTATGCTATTACATGACCAATCTCATCCAATCCCTACCATCCCCTTCAGCCTACAGCGGGGGAATTACTCACACATGGATGGGGGAAATATGGCTGGTCGATGGAGAGGCGTCGGTGGTGATGATGGCGATGATCTCCTCCAATTCCCCGTCCCGGCGGAGTGCCAGAACGGAGTTTCTGGTCCCGAGACGGAGTTTCGCGACGGTGGCGGCGTACTGGATGGTTTCTCGCGACTTCGACTTCTCGTCTCGCGTTTTTAGATCGAAACCCTTAAGTAGTCCAGAGGAGGGCGTCGGAGGCCAGCCGAGGCGGCCACACAGTAGGGCGGCGCGCCCCCCTCCTGGGCCGCGCCAGCCTGGTGTGTGGGGGCCTCGGGCCTCCACCTGGCTTGCCCTTCTGGCTCCGTAATTCTTCTGGAAAAATAAGACCTTCGACATAAATTCCGGGGATTTTCCTGAAAGTTGGATTTCTGCACAAAAATGAGACACCAGAGCAATTCTGCTGAAAACAGCGTTAGTCCGTGTTAGTTGTATCCAAAATACACAAATTAGAGGCAAAACAATAGCAAAAGTGTTCGGGAAAGTAGATACGTTTTGGACGTATCAACTCCCCCCAAGTTTAGCTTATTGCTTGTCCTCAAGCAATTCAGTTAACCACTGAGTGCGATAAAAGAACTTTCACGGACACATTTGTTCATATGATGTAAATATTCCCATGATATGGCAAGCACTTAAGCAATTCATAATAAGATACATGCAAATAAAATCATCTAATAGCTATGTCAATCATGGAAAAGGTACCAACAAATTAACAATAAGCATCATGAATCATGTCTATCAGCAGGATTGCAATGTTCATAAAAGGATATGATAAAGTGGTATCTCGCTTGCCCGTATTTGTACAGCAAAACATAAATGCTCGGGCACCTTTGAAGTTCATGGAAAGACTGGAAGTAGAGATTATCAAAGATCAAAGCATCAAAGTTATACCATAATTAATCACATTTTGGGATAAGCATATTATACTAAGAATGACAGTTGTGCTCTCAAGAAGGTGCTCAAAGAAAGGATGGAGACTCAATGTAAAAGTAAAAGATTGACCCTTCGCAGAGGGAAGCAGGGATTAACATGTGCTAGAGCTTTTCATTTGTAAAAACAGGAGTAAAATTATTTTGAGAGGTGTTTGTTGTTGTCAACGAATGATAGTGGGTACTCTAACTACCTCGTCAACCAGACTTTCAAGAGCGGCTCCCATGAAGGACATTATCTCTACCAGCAAGGTAAATCATCCCTCTTCTCTTTTGTTTACACACGTACTTTAGTTTTATTATGGATGACACTCCCCCCAACCTTTGCTTACACAAGCCATGGCTAACCGAATCCTCGGGTGCCTTCCAACAATCTCATACCATGGAGGAGTGTCTATTTGCAAAATTAAGTTGCTTACTGATGAATCAGGGCAAAACATGTGAAGAGAATTATTAATGAGAGTTAATTAATTGGAGCTGGGAACCCCGTTGCCAGCTCTTTTTGCAAAATTATTGGATAAGTGGATGTGCCACTAGTCCATTATGAAAGTCTGTCAGGAGTAAATGACAAGATTGAAAGATAAACACCACATATTTACTCATGAGCTATAAAACATTGACACAAATTGAGAAGCATTTTGAAGGTTTAAAGGTAGCACATGAGAATTTACTTGGAATGGTTCGAAATGCCATGCATAGGTATTTATGGTGGACACTTTGGAATAACTTGGTTTTCAGGGGTTTGGAAGCACGAGCAGCGTTCCCGCTCAGTACAAGTGAAGGCTAGCAATAGACTGGGAAGCGACAATCAAGAGAGCGGTAACTGTCATAATCATGCTTGCGACAAAATAAATTAACGGAGGCATAAAAGTGATACAAGAACTCTGAGGTAAAGTAAATCATCGAGGCTTAATTGACTTCTTGTTCAGTCATATGCATGCGTGAGCATGTGCCAAGTTGATTCAAGAGAATTATTCAGAGGAGGATACCACAATGTCATACCTATCTATGAATAAAGCAATGCAAGCAAATATTTATGATATGCTACTCATATTAATAAATTGGAGCTAATCATGAGATATCATGAACTACTAGACTTTCTTAAATGACATATACCTCATATGAACCAACTAAGCATGCTCACATGGATGAGTATATGTACAAAAATGAAAACAAATAGAGTTCATACCAGCCTCTCACCACAGTCAGATCGTCGTATATCGTCAATATTGCCTTTTCACTTGTGTAGCTTGAATAATATGGAATGAAAACCACGCTCCAGCCACCGAAGACCATTGAACTCATAATGAACTTTACAAAACCAAAGAAGAACAGCAAATATTTTTGATGTTTTCGAATTGGAAACAAGAACAAAAGGAAACAAGCAAACAAAGCAAAATCTTTTTGGATTTTCTTATAGCAAACCAACGATAGCAAATAAAGAAAAATAAAAGCAAGAAACCAAAATAAACAAATAGTGAAGAGAAACAACAGAAATATTTTTGGTCTTTTTGTGTTTTAGGAAAGAAACAAAGCAAAAACAAAAGAATGAAAACTAAAAGAGTCACATAAACACAAAGCAGCAGGAATTTGTCAAACTTGACAGCAGTACAGTAATCGATTTTTAAGAAATTCTTCCGCTGCTCAGCTCGAAAAGTGTTCAACTAATGAAAGTTGATAATAACCTGGGGAACATGCACCAAAATTGGCTTCGCAAAATAACGTTCTGGCTGTTTTTGAGAATTTTTTTGGTATCAGCCCAGAATCTGTTTTCAATCAGCACTTCCCCAAATATCATCTCCCTCTTATTAGAAAACCACTTCAAGAGACTAAACAAGTATATACAAGTATCCAGCAACCATAATATGCAAAGAATGAGTGATGCCGGTATACCTCCCCCCAAGCTTAGGCTTTTGGCCTAAGTGGAGATCAATCCCATGGTGCCCATGAAGTAGCACCTCCGTAGTACGACGAAGATGGGTCCGGGTACGTGCTGGAAGAAGCACCCGGATACGTGACGGTGTAGTCGTAGGAGGGCTCGGCGTCCTCGGAGTCATGCTTCTGGTGGAAGCCATGTATCTTCAGCTGCTCATCCACCTCCTCCTTAGAGCGCGACCATGGTTCCCTGTGAATACTGAACAAATCTGGCTGCGGCAATGGAACCTCCCTCTCTTCCCCGTCAGCAAACAACATTCTATAGACAATATTATCTAAACTAGAGTCAGCTGTAACAAATTGATGACTCTTCATAGCAGCAACATCAAGTCTTATAGGAGTTAATTTCATATCAGTAGGGTTAAGAGGAAGATCTAGATATGCTAAAATGTGTGATGCAATAATTCCTCCAAATATAGGCCCCTTGTTAGACAGGCGGCGAGCAACAAGAGCACCAAGATGATAAGGTGTGTCCCCAGTGAGTGCAGCAATTAAGAAAGCAAGATGATAGCTAGAAATATTACTAGTGTTCTCCCTAGCAAGAATGCTAGTAGCAATGTAATAAGCAAAATACTTAATGGCGGGGAGTTGAATGTTTCTTATCTTGCCACGCTGAATGGTGCGACGATCATCATTGGTGATTCCTCGATAGAGCTCCAGCAATTCCTTGGGGTTGTCCTCGATCTTCTTTGCTGTACCTACAGGGGCAATATCCAATGCAGTACAAAAATCCTCCAACTTCATAGTAATAGGTTTACCATAGATCTTGAATGCAACTGTCGGGTGATAGTGCTTGTTGTTGAACTTAAAGATCTCCACAAAGATTTTAGTGAGCATGTAGTATTGCTCTCTCTCATCTCCCATGTAGGTGGTTAAGCCTGCCTTACCGACGAGGGTCAAGAAATCATCCAACAACCCTGCATTACTCAAAAAGTTATTACATGGGAAAGATGAAGCGTTAGGGACTCCATTGTCCTCTTCGGGTTCGAAGCTCGGTGCGATGAGGTCTGATACGTCTCCGACGTATCGATAATTTCTTATGTTCCATGCTTGTTTTATGACAATACCTACATGTTTTGTTCACACTTTATGATGATTTTATGTGTTTTCCGGAACTAACCTATTGACGAGATGCCGAAGTGCCAGTTCCTGTTTTCTGCTGTTTTTGGTTTCAGAAATCCTAGTAAGGAAATATTCTCGGAATTGGACGAAATCAACGCCCAGCATCTTAGAATCACACGAAGCTTCCAGAACACCCGAGAGCCACCAGAGGAGGGCCCTATGGGCCCCAGATGATAGGCCGGCGCGGCCAGGGGTGGGCCGCGCCCCCCTAGTGTGTCGCCGCCTCGTCGATCTTCTGACTCCGCCTCTTCGCCTATATAAAGGTCCCTGACCTAAAACATCGAGACGGAAAAGCCACGGTACGAGAAACCTTCCAGAGCCGCCGCCATCGCGAAGCCAAGATCTGGGGGACAGGAGTTTCTGTTCCGGCACGCCGCCAGGACGGGGAAGTGCCCCCGGAAGGCTTCTCCATCATCACCACCGCCATCTTCATCAACGCTGCTGTCTCCCATGAGGAGGGAGTAGTTCTCCATCGAGGCTCGGGGCTGTACCGGTAGCTATGTGGTTAATCTCTCTTCCTATGTACTTCAATACAATAATCTCATGAGCTGCCTTACATGATTGAGATTCAAATGATGATGCTTGTAATCTAGATGTCATTATGCTAGTCAAGTGGATTTTACTTATGTGATCTCCGGAGACTCCTTGTCCCACGTGTGTAAAGGTGACAGTGTGTGCACCGTGTGGGTCTCTTAGGCTATATTTCACAAAATACTTATTCACTGTTATGAATGGCATAGTGAAGTGCTTATTTATATCTCTTTATGATTGCAATGTGTTTTGTATCACAATTTATCTGTGTGCTACTCTAGTGATGTTATTAAAGTAGTTTATTCCTCCTGCATGGTGTAATGGTGACAGTGTGTGCATCGTGTAGTACTTGGCGTAGGCTATGATTGTGATCTCTTGTAGATTATGAAGTTAACTATTGCTATGATGGTATTGATGTGATCTATGCCTCCTTTCATAGCGTGAAGGTGACACTGTGCATGCTATGTTAGTACTTGGTTTGGTTATGTTGATCTGTTGTGCACTCTAAGGTTATTTAAATATGAACATCGAATATTGTGGAGCTTGTTAACTTCGGCATTGAGGGTTCGTGTAATCCTACACAGTTAGTGGTGTTCATCATCCAACAAGAGGGTGTAGAGTCTAGCATCTATCTATTTATTCCGTTATGTGATCAATGTTGAGAGTGTCCACTAGTGAAAGTATAATCCCTAGGCCTTGTTCCTAAATACTGCTATCGCTGCTTGTTTACTGTTCTACTGCATCTGTACTACTCGCAATATTACCACCATCAACCACACGCCAGTCCTGGGCAAAGCACTTTTCTGGCACTGTTACTACTGCTCATATATATTCATACCACCTGTATTTCACTATCTCTTCGCCGAACTAGTGCACCTATTAGGTGTGTTGGGGACACAAGAGACTTCTTGCTTTGTGGTTGCAAGGTTGCATGAGAGGGATATCTTTGACCTCTTCCTCCCTGAGTTCGATAAACCTTGGGTGATCCACTTAAGGGAAACTTGCTGCTGTTCTACAAACCTCTACTCTTGGAGGCCCAACACTGTCTACAAGAATAGAAGCTCCCGTAGACATCAAGCACTTTTCTGGCGCCGTTGCCGGGGAGGAAAGGTAAAAGGCACTCATACTTCGGTTCCAGGTAACAGTACTTTTCTGGCGCGGTGCTCGAAGCTATTTCCTTTAGATCCTGCAATTGCATCTTTTTGTTTCTTGTTTACACTAGCTAGGCATAATGGACAACAATGAGCTTCTTATTCTATTTCCAGATTTAAGACATGGATGGTTTGATCCAAAAATTAAAAACCCCATGGAACATATTAGCATGAACACATTGAACACTATTGTTGCTAATGCTATGGAAAATTCTAAGCTTGGGGAAGCTGGTTTTATTGAGCATGATCTTTTTAGTCCCCCAAGCATTGAGGAGAAAATTTACTTTAATGATACTTTGCCTCCTATTTATGATGATTATAATGATAGTAGTCTTTTAGTACCACCTGTTATGGAGGATAAATTTGATTATGATTACAATATGCCTCCTATATTTGATGATAGCTACTTTGTTGAATTTGCTCCCACTACAACTAATAAAATTGATTATGCTTATGTGGAGAGTAATAATTTTATGCATGAGACTCATGATAAGAATGCTTTGTGTGATAATTATATTGTTGAGTTTGCTCATGTTGCTACTGAAAGTTATTATGAGAGAGGAAAATATGGTTGTAGAAATTTTCATGTTACTAAAACACCTCCCTTTTTGTTGAAAATCTTGAAGCTACACTTGTTTTATCTTCCTATGCTTGTTACTTTGCTCTTCATGAACTTGTTTATTTACAAGATTCCTATGCATAGGAAGCATGTTAGGCTTAAAAGTGTTTTGAATTTGCTCCTTGATGCTCTCTTTTGCTTCAAATACTATTTCTTGCGAGTGCATCATTAAAACCGCTGAGCCCATCTTAATGGCTATAAAGAAAGAACTTCTTGGGAGATAACCCATGTGTTTATTTTGCTACAGTAATTTTGCTTTATATTTGTGTCTTGGAAGTTGTTACTACTGTATAAACCTCTCCTTATCTTAGTTTTGTGCATTGTTGTGCCAAGTAAAGTCGTTGATAGTAAGGTTCATACTAGATTTGGATTACTGCACAGAAACAGATTTCTTTTCTGTCACGAATCTGGGCCTAGTGCTCTGTAGGTAAATCATAAAATTATGCCAATTTACGTGAGTGATCCTCAGATATATACGCAACTTTCATTCAATTTGAGCATTTTCATTTGAGCAAGTCTGGTGCCTCAATAAAATTCGTATTTACGGACTGTTCTGTTTTGACAGATTCTGCCTTTTATTTCGCATTGCCTCTTTTGCTATGTGGGATGGATTTCTTTGTTACATTGACTTCCAGTAGTTTTAGGCAATGTCCAGAAGTGTTAAGAATGATTGTGTCACCTCTGAACATGTGAGTTTTTGATTATGCACTAACCCTCTAATGAGTTTGTTTCGAGTTTGGTGTGGAGGAAGTTTTCAAGGGTCAAGAGAGGAGGATGATACACTATGATCAAGAAGAGTGAAAAGTCTAAGCTTGGGGATGCCCCGGTGGTTCACCCCTGCATATATCAAGAAGACTCAAGCGTCTAAGCTTGGGGATGCCCAAGGCATCCCCTTCTTCATCGACAACATTATCAGGTTCCTCTAGTGAAACTATATTTTTATTCGGTCACATCTTATGTGCTTTACTTGGAGCGTCTGTATGTTTTCATTTTTGTTTTTGTTTGAATAAATGCTTGAGTGGGAGAGAGACACGCTCCGCTGGTTCGTATGAACACATGTGTTCTTAGCTTTTAATTTTCATGGCGAAGGTTGAAACTGCTTCGTTAATTGTTATATGGTTGGAAACGGGAAATGCTACATGTAGTAATTGGTATGATGTCTTGAATAATGTGATACTTGGAAATTGTTGTGCTCATGTTTAAGCTCTTGCATCATATACTTTGCACCTATTAATGAAGAAATACATAGAGCTTGCTAAAATTTGGTTTGCATAATTGGTCTCTCTAAGGTCTAGATAATTTCTAGTATTGAGTTTGAACAACAAGGAAGACGGTGTAGAGTCTTATAATGTTTACAATATGTCTTTTATGTGAGTTTTGCTGCACCGGTTCATCCTTGTGTTTGTTTCAAATAAACCTTGCTAGCCTAAGCCTTGTATCGAGAGGGAATACTTCTCATGCATCCAAAACCCTTGAGCCAACCACTATGCCATTTGTGTCCACCATACCTACCTACTACATGGTATTTCTCCGCCATTCCAAAGTAAATTGCTTGAGTGCTACCTTTAAAATTTCCATTCTTCACCTTTACAATATATAGCTCATGGGACAAATAGCTTAAAAACTATTGTGGTATTGAATATGTACTTATGCACTTTATCTCTTATTAAGTTGCTTGTTGTGCGATAACCATGTTCCTGGGGACGCCATCAACTACTCTTTGTTGAATATCATGTGAGTTGCTATGCATGTTCGTCTTGTCTGAAGTAAGGGAGATTTACCACTAAAATGGTTAGAGCATGCATAATGTTAGAGAAGAACATTGGGCCGCTAACTAAAGCCATGATCCATGGTGGAAGTTTCAGTTTTGGACAAATATCCTCAATCTCATATGAGAAAATTAATTGTTGCTACATGCTTATGCATAAAAGAGGAGTCCATTATCTGTTGTCTATGTTGTCCCGGTATGGATGTCTAAGTTGAGAATAATCAATAGCGAGAAATCCGATGCGAGCTTTCTCCTTAGACCTTTGTACAGGCGGCATAGAGGTACCCCTTTGTGACACTTGGTTAAAACATGTGCATTGCGATGATAATCCAGGTAATCCGAGCTAATTAGGACAAGGTGCGGGCACTATTAGTATACTATGCATGAGGCTTGCAACTTGTAAGATATAATTTACATAACACATATGCTTTATTACTACCGTTGACAAAATTGTTTCCTGTTTTCAAAACCAAAACTCTAGCACAAATATAGCAATCGATGCTTTCCTCTTTGAAGGACCTTTCTTTTACTTTTATGTTGAGTCAGTTCACCTATCTCTCTCCACCTCAAGAAGCAAACACTTGTGTGAACTGTGCATTGATTCCTACATACTTGCATATTGCACTTGTTATATTACTCTATGTTGACAATATCCATGAGATATACATGTTACAAGTTGAAAGCAACCGCTGAAACTTCATCTTCCTTTGTGTTGCTTCAATACCTTTACTTTGAATTATTGCTTTATGAGTTAACTCTTATGCAAGACTTATTGATGCTTGTCTTGAAGTACTATTCATGAAAAGTCTTTGCTTTATGATTCATTTGTTTACTCATGTCATTTACCATTGTTTGGATCGCTGCATTCATTACATGTGCTTACAATAGTATGATCAAGGTTATGATGGCATGTCACTCCAGAAATTATCTTTGTTATCGTTTACCTGCTCGGGACGAGCAGGAACTAAGCTTGGGGATGCTGATACGTCTCTGACGTATCGATAATTTCTTATGTTCCATGCTTGTTTTATGACAATACCTACATGTTTTGTTCACACTTTATGATGATTTTATGTGTTTTCCGGAACTAACCTATTGACGAGATGCCGAAGTGCCAGTTCCTGTTTTCTGCTGTTTTTGGTTTCAGAAATCCTAGTAAGGAAATATTCTCGGAATTGGACGAAATCAACGCCCAGCATCTTAGAATCACACGAAGCTTCCAGAACACCCGAGAGCCACCAGAGGAGGGCCCTGTGGGCCCCAGATGATAGGCCGGCGCGGCCAGGGGGTGGGCTGCGCCCCCCTAGTGTGTCGCCGCCTCGTCGACCTTCCGACTCCGCCTCTTCGCCTATATAAAGGTCCCTGACCTAAAATATCGAGACGGAAAAGCCACGGTACGAGAAACCTTCCAGAGCCGCCGCCATCGCGAAGCCAAGATCTGGGGGACAGGAGTCTCTGTTCCGGCACGCCGCCGGGACAGGGAAGTGCCCCCGGAAGGCTTCTCCATCATCACCACCGCCATCTTCATCAACGCTGCTGTCTCCCATGAGGAGGGAGTAGTTCTCCATCGAGGCTCGGGGCTGTACCGGTAGCTATGTGGTTAATCTCTCTTCCTATGTACTTCAATACAATAATCTCATGAGCTGCCTTACATGATTGAGATTCATATGATGATGCTTGTAATCTAGATGTCATTATGCTAGTCAAGTGGATTTTACTTATGTGATCTCCGGAGACTCCTTGTCCCACGTGTGTAAAGGTGACAGTGTGTGCACCGTGTGGGTCTCTTAGGCTATATTTCACAGAATACTTATTCACTGTTATGAATGGCATAGTGAAGTGCTTATTTATATCTCTTTATGATTGCAATGTGTTTTGTATCACAATTTATCTGTGTGCTACTCTAGTGATGTTATTAAAGTAGTTTATTCCTCCTGCACGGTGTAATGGTGACAGTGTGTGCATCGTGTAGTACTTGGCGTAGGCTATGATTGTGATCTCTTGTAGATTATGAAGTTAACTATTGCTATGATGGTATTGATGTGATCTATGCCTCCTTTCGTAGCGTGAAATTGACAGTGTGCATGCTATGTTAGTACTTGGTTTGGTTATGTTGATCTGTCGTGCACTCTAAGGTTATTTAAATATGAACATCGAATATTGTGGAGCTTGTTAACTCCGACATTGAGGGTTCGTGTAATCCTACACAGTTAGTGGTGTTCATCATCCAACAAGAGGGTGTAGAGTCTAGCATCTATCTATTTATTCCGTTATGTGATCAATGTTGAGAGTGTCCACTAGTGAAAGTATAATCCCTAGGCCTTGTTCCTAAATACTGCTATCGCTGCTTGTTTACTGTTCTACTGCATCTGTACTGCCCGCAATATTACCACCATCAACCACATGCCAGTCCTGGGCAAAGCACTTTTCTGGCACTGTTACTACTGCTCATATATATTCATACCACCTGTATTTCACTATCTCTTCGCCGAACTAGTGCACCTATTAGGTGTGTTGGGGACACAAGAGACTTCTTGCTATGTGGTTGCAGGGTTGCATGAGAGGGATATCTTTGTCCTCTTCCTCCCTGAGTTCGATAAACCTTGGGTGATCCACTTAAGGGAAACTTGCTGCTGTTCTACAAACCTCTGCTCTTGGAGGCCCAACACTGTCTACAAGAATAGAAGCTCCCGTAGACATCAAGGTCCTCATTATAGGATTGCCTGAATTGGGTGGATGACCTTGAGGGCCTCCCCGTGCTTGTCGTCTCTCTTTCAAACACTTCTCCAAAGCTATGGTTATCCATCTTCCTTTTCTGAAATTTTTCAACAAACATTATAAAATTTGATTTGGTGACATATAATTGAGGGGAACTACTATAGGAACTTGCTAGAGTACTAAACATGCATTAAAACTAGTTTTTACCACTTAGAACAAGCATGCAAGCTCACTAAACATGTTACCTACAGCAGCAAAATATTCAAGATATACTCAACCAAACAAAATTCTACTTAGATAATCGGAGGAGTCACATACCGGAGAGCAAATGTGCCAAATTTCAGACAGAAATCTGGGCTGAGCAAAGAGATCGAGAAATCTTGAGCTCTTGAGCAGAAACGCGAGTGAGAGAAAGCTGGTGTGAGTTTTTTCGGGAGAGACAAGAGAATGGGAGAAAGAGATGAAGTGGTGGGGCAAGGAGGGCCCCACACAACAGGGTGGCGCCCCCCCTTCCAGGCCGCGCCGGCCTGTGGGGTGCCACCCCGGGGTGCCCCACTGGTCATCCCCAGGTGCTCCCAGGTGCTTCTTCGAAAAATAAGACCAACGGTATAATTTTTGTGAATGTTTGAAAACTTTGAAAAATGCACATTTCTGGGTGTCAAATTTATTATTACTGGGCAGAAAAAGATTTTTGAAATCTCTAATTAACTAAAGAACTTTGCAAAACAAAAGTGCTACAGCAAGTAAAACAAGTGGAGGAAGAAAAGGATGTTGTTTATTTCCTCTATGCATATAAAATGAATTTGTTAACAAGGTTGATCAAGTCTTGCCACCAAATAAATTTTACATAGCATAAGAAGAAATAAACCTCAAATCAATCATGTTACCTTGAATTGTATGGATATGGATCCAATCATAAGAGTTCGATATTCTTCTTTAGGCTCATATATTGGACAATCAATAGTTACCACTTTGATAGTTCTCACATTAGAAATTGTATTAACTCCACATGCTTTCTCAATCCTCTTGGGAAAATAAATGGTATGCTCCTTGTCATCGACATTGAAAGTAACTTTTCCTTTATTGCAATCAATAACAGCCCCTGCGGTGTTAAGAAAAGGTCTCCCAAGAATAATAGATATATTATCATCTTCAGGCATTTCCAACACAACAAAATCAGTTAATATCAAGCAGTTATTAGTAACTTGAACAGGAACATCCTCACATATACCAACAGGAATAGCAGTAGATTTATCAGCCATTTGCAAAGATATATCAGTCGGAAGGGCATAACACTAACACCCGCTCCTAAATCACATAGAGCAGTTCTAACATAATTATTCTTGATAGAACAGGGAATAGTCGGTATACCTGGGTCGCCAAGCTTCTTTGGAACTTTGCCATTGAAAGAGTAATTAGCAAGCATAGTGGAAATCTCCTCATTAGGAATTTTCCTTTTGTTAGTGACAATATCTTTCATATACTTTGAATAAGGAGGCAATTTAATAGCATCAGTCAAAGGTATTTACAGGAATAAAGGTTTCATCCAATCACAGAATTTGTTATAGTGTTCTTCTTCCTTTGATTTTAGTTTCTTAGCAGGAAAAGGCATTTGCTTTTGAACCCAAGGTTCTCTTTCATTACCATGTTTCTTAGCAATAAAATCTTCTTTAGTATACTTTTTATTTTTAGCATGCTTTTCAGGTTCTTCTTCAACTTCTTCTTTATCAGAAGCATCATTCTTATCATTATCTTTATCATGTTCATTACCACTTTCAGTTTCAGCATCAGAAATAGAAATACTATTAGGATCATTAACAGGTTCAGAGGATTCTACAACATTTTTATGTTTCTTTTTCTTTTTCTTAGATGGAGCACTAGTTTCAGTTCGTTGAGAATCTTGTTCAACTCTTTTGGGATGCCCTTCGGGATATAGTGGATCCTGGGTAGAAACACCGCCTCTAGTTGTTACTTCATAAGCATGTTTTTCTTTAGAATTATCTTTTAACAAGTCATTTTGCACTTTAGTGAGTTGATCAATTTGAGTTTGAACCATATGAAAATGTTTAACAAGCATCTTAACATCATTGGAGGTTCTCTCCACAATACCATGCAATTCACCAATAGCTCGAGAATTTTCCATTAAATGATTCTCTACTCTCATATTGAAATTATTTTGCTTAACAATATAATTATCAAACTCATCTAAGCATTGAGCAGGAGGTTTTGAATACGGAATATCTTCTCTAGTAAAGCGTTCAAGAGAGTGTACCTTAATCATGGAGAAGGGGGAGTGATCTTACATAAATCTTCTATGGGAGGTAAATTCTTCACATCTTCGGATTTAATACCCTTCTCTTTAAGAGATTTCTTGGCTTCCCTCATATCTTCATCATTTAATTTAATCATACCCCTCTTCTTCAATATTGGTGTCGGGGTTGGTTCAGGTGTAGACCAATCATCATGATTCCGGCCTATTCTCGCCAATAATTCTTCAGCGTCATCTGGAGTTCTTTTCCTGAAAACACAACCAGCACAACTATCCAAGTATGCCCTAGACTTAACGGTTAGTCCACTATAAAATATATCAAGTAAATCATGCTTTTCCAAATCATGTTCAGGCCGAGCTCTAATAAGAGAGCAAAATCTAGCCCAAGCCTCGGGCAATTTCTCTCCATCTTCCTGATCAAAATTATAAATTCTCTGCAAAGCAATATGTTGAGCACTAGCAGGAAAGTATTTCCGGAAGAAAACATCAAGCAATTCTTTTGGACTATTAATAGAATCAGGTGGAAAACTATTATACCAAGTTTTAGCATCATCCTTTAATGAGAAAGGGAAAATTTTAGCAACGAAATAAGTACGCTTCTTAACATCATCAGAAAACAAGCTACTCAGAGTAGATAGCTCAATCATGTGTTCTACAGCACTTTCTCTTTCAGTACCACAAAAAGGTGTTTTCTCAACAATAGATATGTGAGACAAATTGAGAGAAAAATCATAATCCTTATCCTTAATGTTTATAGGAGATGTGGCAAATTTAGGATCAGGAGACAGTTTATATCTAACAGTATGTTGTGCAAGCAACTTTTTAATTTTTCTTGCATCAGTAGTAGCATTGCATTTATCAATAAAATCATCATCAAGTTCTACATAATCCTCATCAAGATCATCACTAGAGTATTCAACAGACTCAGGTGAATTAACAGGTGTAGCAGCATTTTCATTAGGAGTTTCAGTACTTTCAATTTGTCTAGACCTAGCAATTGTAGCATCTAGAAAAGATCCCAATGAACCATCATTATCAAGCACAGCAGAAGCATCATCAAAATTATGAGAGGAATTTTCAGATCTAGCAGAAGTACCAGCATGTGAAGCTTGTGGTGGTGAAACAAGTTTATCTATCACAGATGGTGAATCAAGAGCAGCAGAGGTACTCAGAGTTGTACCTTTTCTTGTAGTGGATGGTAATATAGCGACTTTAGGATCGCGAGGTTTACCCATGATGGAGAATTTGCAGCGAACAATATCAATCCAAGTGAACTTCCAAATAAAGCTATGCTCCCCGGCAACGGCGCCTGAAAATAGTCTTGATGACCCACAAGTATAGGGGATCGCAACAGTCTTCGCGGGAAGTAAAACCCAATTTATTGATTCGACACAAGGGGAGACAAAGAATACATGAAAGCCTTAACAGCGGAGTTGTCAATTCAGCTGCACCTGGAAACAGACTTGCTCGCAAGAGTTTATCAGTAGTAACAGTTTTATAGCAGTAGCAGTGGTGAAATAACACGACGAGTAACAAAGACAGCAGTAGTGATTATAGTAAACAGCAGGATTAAAATACTGTAGGCACAGGGATGGATGACGGGTGTTGCATGGATAAGAGAAACTCATGTAACAATCAAGGTAGGGCATTTGCAGATAATAATAAAAACGGTATCCAAGTACTAATCAATCAATAGGCATGTGTTCCATATTTAGTCGTACGTGCTCGCAATGAGAAACTTGCACAACATCTTTTGTCCTACCAGCCGGTGGCAGCCGGGCCTCTAGGGAATCTACTGGAAATTAAGGTACTCCTTTTAATAGAGTACCGAAGCAAAGCATTAACACTCTGTGAACACATGTGATCCTCATATCACCGCCTTCCCCTTTGGTTGTCCAAATTTCTGTCACTTTGGGGCCTCGGGTTCCAGACAACAATACGTGTATACAACTTGCAGGTAAGATCACAAAAAAATGCATATCATCATGAAACAATAACATGTTCAGATCTGAGATCATGGCACTTGATACGTCTCCGACGTATCGATAATTTCTTATGTTCCATGCCACATTATTGATGTTATCTACATGTTTTATGCACACTTTATGTCATATTCGTGCATTTTCTGGAACTAACCTATTAACAAGATGCCGAAGTGCCGATTCTTTGTTTTACGCTGTTTTTGGTTTCAGAAATCCTAGTAAGGAAATATTCTCGGAATTGGACGAAATCAAAGCCCAGGGGCCTATTTTCTCACGAAGCTTCCAGAAGTCCGAAGGAGAGACGAAGAGGGGCCACGGAGGGGCCACACTATAGGGCGGCGCGGCCCCCCCTTGGCCGCGCGGCCCTGTGGTGTGGGGCCCCCGTGCCGCCTCTTGACCTGCCCTTTCGCCTATAAAAAGTCTCCGTGACGAAAACCCCGATGCGAGAACCACGATACGGAAAACCTTCCAGAGACGCCGCCGCCGCCGATCCCATCTCGGGGGATCCAGGAGATCGCCTCCGGCACCCTGCCGGAGAGGGGAATCATCTCCCGGAGGACTCTACGCCGCCATGGTCGCCTCCGGTGTGATGTGTGAGTAGTCTACCCCTGGACTATGGGTCCATAGCAGTAGCTAGATGGTTGTCTTCTCCCCATTGTGCTATCATTGTCGGATCTTGTGAGCTGCCTAACATGATCAAGATCATCTATCTGTAATTCTATATGTTGCGTTTGTTGGGATCCGATGAATAGAGAATACTTGTTATGTTGATTATCAAAGCTATGCTTATGTGTTGTTTATGATCTTGCATGCTCTCCGTTATTAGTAGATGCTCTGGCCAAGTTGATGCTAGTAACTCCAAGAGGGAGTATTTATGCGCGATAGTGGGTTCATGCCTCTGTGAATCTGGAGGAGTGACAAGAACCACTAAGGTTATGGATGTCTTTGTTGCCACTAGGGATAAAACATTAGTGCTATGTTCAAGGATGTAGTCACTAGTTACATTACGCGCAATACTTAATGCAATTGTCTGTTGTTAGCAACTTAATACTGGAGGGGTTTGGATGATAACCTGAAGGTGGACTTTTTAGGCATAGATGCGGTTGGATGGCGGTCTATGTACTTTGTCGTAATGCCCAATTAAATCTCACTATACTCATCATGATATGTATGTGCATGGTCATGCTCTCTTTATTTGTCAATTGCCCAAGCTGTAATTTGTTCACCCAACATGTTGTTCGTCTTATGGGAGAGACACCTCTAGTGAACTGTGGACCCCGGTCCAATTCTCTTTCTTGAAATACAATCTCTTGCAATCTTGTTCTCTTTGTTTTCTGCAAACAATCATCTTCCACACAATACGGTTAATCCTTTGTTACAGCAAGCCGGTGAGATTGACAACCTCACTTTGTTTTGTTGGGGCAAAGTACTTTGGTTGTGTTGTGCGGGTTCCACGTTGGCGCCGGAATCTCGGTGTTGCGCCGCACTACATCCCGCCGCCATCAACCTTCAACGTGCTTCTTGGCTCCTCCTGGTTCGATAAACCTTGGTTTCTTTCTGAGGAAAACTTGCTGCTGTGCGCATCATACCTTCCTCTTGGGGTTGCCCAACGAACGTGTGAAATACACGCCATCAAGCATATTTTTAAAGCGCCGTTCTTGCAGTGAGATCAAGACACGCTGCAAGGGAGTCTCCACTTCTCAATCTCTTTACTTTGTTTTTGTCTTGCTTAGTTTTATTTACTACTTTGTTTGCTGCACTAAATCAAAATACAAAAAAATTAGTTGCTAGTTTTACTTTACTTGTTATCTTGTTTGCTATATCAAAAACACAAAAAAATTAGTTTACTTGCATTTACTTTATCTAGTTTGCTTTATTTACTGTTGCTAAAATGGCCAACGCTGAAAACACTAAGTTGTGTGACTTCACAACCACAAATAATAATGATTTCTTATGCACACCTACTGCTCCACCTGCTACTACAGCAGAATTCTTTGAAATTAAACACCTTTCTTGAATCTTGTTATGCGAGAGCAATTTTCTGGTGTTAGTTCTGATGATGCTGCTGCCCATCTTAATAATTTTGTTGAATTATGTGAAATGCAAAAGTATAAAGATGTAGATGGTGACATTATAAAATTAAAATTGTTCCCTTTCTCATTAAGAGAAAGAGCTAAAGATTGGTTGCTATCTCTACCTAAGAATAGTATCGATTCATGGACTAAATGCAAGGATGCTTTTATTGGTAGATATTATCCCCCTGCTAAAATTATATCTTTGAGGAGTAGCATAATGAATTTTAAACAATTAGATACTGAACATGTTGCTCAAGCTTGGGAAAGAATGAAATCTCTGGTTAAAAATTGCCCAACCCATGGACTGACTACTTGGATGATCATCCAAACCTTCTATGCAGGACTAAATTTTTCTTCACGGAATTTATTGGATTCAGCTGCTGGAGGTACCTTTATGTCCATCACTCTTGGTGAAGCAACAAAGCTTCTTGATAATATGATGATCAACTACTCTGAATGGCACACGGAAAGAGCTCCACAAGGTAAGAAGGTAAATTACATGAAGAAACCTCTTCCTTGAGTGATAAGATCGATGCTATTATGTCTATGCTTGTGAATGATAGGACTAATATTGATCCTAATAATGTTCCATTAGCTTCATTGGTTGCACAAGAAGAACATGTTGATGTAAACTTCATTAAAAATAATAATTTCAACAACAATGCTTACCGGAACAATTCTAGTAACAACTATAGGCCATATCCTTATAATAATGGCAACGGCTATGGTAATTCTTATGGGAATTCTTACAACAATAATAGGAGTTCACCCCCTGGACTTGAAGCCATGCTTAAGGAATTTATTAGTACACAAACTGCTTTTAACAAATCTGTTGAAGAAAAGCTTGGGAAAATTGATATACTTGCTTCTAAAGTTGATAGTCTTGCTGCTGATGTTGATCTTTTGAAATCGAAAGTTATGACTAATGAGAACCATCATAATAAAATTACTACTACAGCAAATGCCATTCAAGTTAGAATTAATGAGAATATAAGATTAATGGCTGAACTGCGTGCTAGGTGGGATAGAGAAGAAAATGAAAAACTAGCTAAAGAGAAGAATATAGCTAAAGTTTGGACTATTACCACCACTAGTAATGCTAATGCTACACATGTTGCTGCACCTCCTACTCATACTAATAAAAGAATTGGTGTTAGCAATGTTTCCACCTTGAATGCAAAGCGCGAAAAACTGCCTGAAACTGCTAAAACTGCTGAAACTGCCTGTGATAAAGCCGCTGAAATTTTTTCCAACATTGGGGATGATGATCCCATTGCTTTAGATTATAATGGTTTGAATTTTGATGATTGCCACATCTCTGAAGTTATAAAGTTCTTGCAAAAACTTGCTAAAAGTCCTAATGCTAGTGCTATAAATTTGGCTTTCACGCATCATATTACAAATGCTCTCATAAAAGCTAGAGAAGAGAAACTAGAGCGTGAAGCCTCTATTCCTAAAAAGTTAGAGGATGGTTGGGAGCCCATCATTAAGATGAAGATTAAAGATTTTGATTGTAATGCTTTATGTGATCTTGGTGCAAGTATTTCTGTTATGCCTAAGAGAATTTATAATATGCTTGACTTGCCACCGCTGAAAAATTGTTATTTGGATGTTAATCTTGCTGATCATTCTACAAAGAAACCTTTGGGTAAAGTTGATAATGTTCGCATTACCATTAACAATAACCTGGTTCCCGTTGATTTTGTTGTCTTGGATATTGAATACAATGCATCTTGCCCCATTATATTGGGAAGACCTTTTCTTCGAACTGTTGGTGCTATCATTGATATGAAGGAAGGTAATATAAAATATCAATTTCCTCTCAAGAAAGGTATGGAACACTTCCCTAGAAAGAGAATGAAGGTACCTTTTGATTCTATTATGAGAACAAATTATGATGTTGACACTTCATCTCTTGATAATACTTGATACACACTTTCTGCGCCTAGCTGAAAGACGTTAAAAAAGCGCTTATGGGAGACAACCCATGTTTTTACCTACAGTACTTTGTTTTTATTTTGTGTCTTGGAAGTTGTTTACTACTGTAGCAACCTCTCCTTATCTTAGTTTTGTGTTTTGTTGTGCCAAGTTAAGCCGTTGATAGAAAAGTAAGTACTAGATTTGGATTACTGCACAGTTCCAGATTTCTTTGCTTTCACGAATCTGGGTCCACCTCCCTGTAGGTAACTCAGAAAATTAAGCCAATTTACGTGCATGATCCTCAGATATGTACGCAACTTTCATTCAATTTGAGCATTTTCATTTGAGCAAGTCTGGTGCCATTTTAAAATTCGTCAATACGAACTGTTCTGTTTTGACAGATTCTGCCTTTTATTTCGCATTGCCTCTTTCGCTATGTTGGATGAATTTCTTTGATCCACTAATGTCCAGTAGCATTATGCAATGTCCAGAAGTGTTAAGAATGATTGTGTCACCTCTGAATATGTCAATTTATAATGTGCACTAACCCTCTAATGAGTTGTTTCGAGTTTGGTGTGGAGGAAGTTTTCAAGGATCAAGAGAGGAGTATGATGCAACATGATCAAGGAGAGTGAAAGCTCTAAGCTTGGGGATGCACCCGGTGGTTCACCCCTGCATATATCAAGAAGACTCAAGCGTCTAAGCTTGGGGATGCCCAAGGCATCCCCTTCTTCATCGACAACATTATCGGGTTCCTCCCTGAAACTATATTTTTATTCCATCACATCTTATGTGCTTTTTCTTGGAGCGTCGGTTTGTTTTTTTTTTTGTTTGAATAAAATGGATCCTAGCATTCACTTTATGGGAGAGAGACACGCTCCACTGTAGCATATGGACAAGTATGTCCTTGGTTTCTACTCATAGTATTCATGGCGAAGTTTCTCCTTCGTTAAATTGTTATATGGTTGGAATTGGAAAATGATACATGTAGTAATTGCTATAAATGTCTTGGGTAATGTGATACTTGGCAATTGTTGTGCTCATGATTAAGCTCTTGCATCATATGCTTTGCACCCATTAATGAAGAAATACATAGAGCATGCTAAAATTTGGTTTGCATATTTGGTTTCTCTAAGGTCTAGATAATTTCTAGTATTGAGTTTGAACAACAAGGAAGACGGTGTAGAGTCTTATAATGTTTTCAATATGTCTTTTATGTGAGTTTTGCTGCACCGGTTCATCCTTGTGTTTGTTTCAAATAAGCCTTGCTAGCCTAAACCTTGTATCGAGAGGGAATACTTCTCATGCATCCAAAATACTTGAGCCAACCACTATGCCATTTGTGTCCACCATACCTACCTACTACATGGTATTTTCCGCCATTCCAAAGTAAATTGCTTGAGTGCTACCTTTAAACAATTCAAAATTTATCACCTCTGATTTGTGTCAATGTTTTATAGCTCATGAGGAAGTATGTGGTGTTTATCTTTCAATCTTGTTGGGCAACTTTCACCAATGGACTAGTGGCTTCATCCGCTTATCCAATAATTTTGCAAAAAGAGCTGGCAATGGGATTCCCAGTCCCAAATTAATTAACAAAAATAGACACTCCTCCATGGTATGTGATTGTTGGACGGCACCCGAAGGATTCGGTTAGCCATGGCTTGTGTAAGCAAAGGTTGGGAGGAGTGTCATCATAATAAAACTAAAATAAAAAGGCACTCCTTCATGGTATGAGATTGTTGGCAGGCACCCGAGGATTCGGTTAGCCATGGTTTGTGAAAGAAAGGTTGGAAGGAGTGCCACCCAAAATAAAATAAAATGGGAGCCGCTCTTTGAAGGTTTGTCTGGCAAGGGGGTTAGAGTACCCGCTACCATTCGTTGACAACAACATGCACCTCTCAAAACTTTATTTTTATGCTCTCTTTATGTTTTCAAAATCAAAGCTCTAGCACAAATATAGCAATCGATGCTTTTCCTCTATGGAGGACCATTCTTCTACTTTTATTGTTGAGTCAGTTCACCTATTTCCCTCCACCTCAAGAAGCAAACACTTGTGTGAACTATGCATTGATTCCTACATACTTGCTTATTGCACTTATTATATTACTCTATGTTGACAATATCCATGAGATATACATGTTACAAGTTGAAAGCAACCGCTGAAACTTAATCTTCTTTTGTGTTGCTTCAATACCTTTACTTTGAATTATTGCTTTATGAGTTAACTCTTATGCAAGACTTATTGATGCTTGTCTTGAAGTGCTATTCATGAAAAGTCTTTGCTATATGATTCACTTGTTTACTCATGTCATATACATTGTTTTGATCGCTGCATTCACTACATATGCTTTACAAATAGTATGATCAAGATTATGATGGCATGTCACTCCGAAATTATACGTGTTATCGTTTTACCTGCTCGGGACGAGCAGAACTAAGCTTGGGGATGCTGATACGTCTCCGACGTATCGATAATTTCTTATGTTCCATGCCACATTATTGATGTTATCTACATGTTTTATGCACACTTTATGTCATATTCGTGCATTTTCTGGAACTAACCTATTAACAAGATGCCGAAGTGCCGATTCTTTGTTTCTGCTGTTTTTGGTTTCAGAAATCCTAGTAAGGAAATATTCTCGGAATTGGACGAAATCAAAGCCCAGGGGCCTATTTTCTCACGAAGCTTCCAGAAGTCCGAAGGAGAGACGAAGAGGGGCCACGGAGGGGCCACACTATAGGGCGGCGCGGCCCCCCCCTTGGCCGCGCGGCCCTGTGGTGTGGGGCCCCTGTGCCGCCTCTTGACCTGCCCTTTCGCCTATAAAAAGTCTCCGTGACGAAAACCCCGATCTGAGAACCACGATACGGAAAACCTTCCGGAGACGCCGCCGCCGCCGATCCCATCTCGGGGGATCCAGGAGATCGCCTCCGGCACCCTGCCGGAGAGGGGAATCATCTCCCGGAGGACTCTACGCCGCCATGGTCGCCTCCGGTGTGATGTGTGAGTAGTCTACCCCTGGACTATGGGTCCATAGCAGTAGCTAGATGGTTGTCTTCTCCCCATTGTGCTATCATTGTCGGATCTTGTGAGCTGCCTAACATGATCAAGATCATCTATGTGTAATTCTATATGTTGCGTTTGTTGGGATCCGATGAATAGAGAATACTTGTTATGTTGATTATCAAAGCTATGCTTATGTGTTGTTTATGATCTTGCATGCTCTCCGTTATTAGTAGATGCTCTGGCCAAGTTGATGCTAGTAACTCCAAGAGGGAGTATTTATGCTCGATAGTGGGTTCATGCCTCTGTGAATCTGGAGGAGTGACAAGAACCACTAAGGTTATGGATGTGCTGTTGCCACTAGGGATAAAACATTAGTGCTATGTTCAAGGATGTAGTCACTAGTTACATTACGCGCAATACTTAATGCAATTGTCTGTTGTTAGCAACTTAATGCGGAGGGTTCGGATGATAACCTGAAGGTGGACTTTTTAGGCATAGATGCAGTTGGATGGCGGTCTATGTACTTTGTCGTAATGCCCAATTAAATCTCACTATACTCATCATGATATGTATGTGCATGGTCATGCTCTCTTTATTTGTCAATTGCCCAACTGTAATTTGTTCACCCAACATGCTGTTCGTCTTATGGGAGAGACACCTCTAGTGAACTGTGGACCCCGGTCCAATTCTCTTTACTGAAATACAATCTACTGCAATACTTGTTCTCTTGTTTTACGCAAACAATCATCTTCCACACAATACGGTTAATCCTTTGTTACAGCAAGCCGGTGAGATTGACAACCTCACTGTTTCGTTGGGGCAAAGTACTTTGGTTGTGTTGTGCAGGTTCCACGTTGGCGCCGGAATCTCTGGTGTTGCGCCGCACTACATCCCGCCGCCATCAACCTTCAACGTGCTTCTTGGCTCCTCCTGGTTCGATAAACCTTGGTTTCTTTCTGAGGGAAAACTTGCTGCTGTGCGCATCATACCTTCCTCTTGGGGTTGCCCAACGAACGTGTGAAATACACGCCATCAGCACTCGGGCCCTAGTGACAAGCATTAAGTATAACAAGTTGCAACAATATCACAAAAGTACCAATTACGGACACTAGGCACTATGCCCTAACAATCTTATGCTATTACATGACCAATCTCATCCAATCCCTACCATTCCCTTCAGCCTACAGCGGGGGAATTACTCACACATGGATTGGGGAAACATGGCTGGTCGATGGAGAGGCATCGGTGGTGATGATGGCGATGATCTCCTCCAATTCCCCGTCCCGGCGGAGTGCTAGAACGGAGTTTCTGGTCCCGAGACGGAGTTTCGCGACGGTGGCGGCGTACTGGATGGTTTCTCGCGACTTCGACTTCTCGTCTCATGTTTTTAGATCGAAACCCTTAAGTAGTCCAGAGGAGGGCGTCGGAGGCCAGCCGAGGCGGCCACACAGTAGGGCGGCGCGCCCCCCTCCTGGGCCGCGTCGGCCTGGTGTGTGGGGACCTCGGGCCTCCACCTGGCTTGCCCTTCTGGCTCCGTAATTCTTCTGGAAAAATAAGACCTTCGACATAAATTCCGGGGATTTTCCTGAAAGTTGGATTTCTGCACAAAAACGAGACACCAGAGCAATTCTGCTGAAAACAGCGTTAGTCCGTGTTAGTTGTATCCAAAATACACAAATTAGAGGCAAAACAATAGCAAAAGTGTTCGGGAAAGTAGATACGTTTTGGACGTATCAAGAACACACGCAGCTATGTAGCTCTTTTTGCTTCTTTTCAATTTTCTCCTTTTTTTTGATTTTCTGACACAACTCCTTGATAACACGGCCAACAGAAATATGCAAAACACCGATAACCTAACGAGCAGCCTGTCGAGCGGTAAAACTAGTCTCTTCTGGGGAAGTTCCTAGTCACTTTATATCGAAAGGCTGTGTCTATGGTTGGGAACAAGCACACTGTACGCTATGTGGACTCAGAGTAACAAAAAAACTAACACTAGACGACAGAGTAACACAAGATGATAGAGTAAACTCAAACCCTAAAATACTAGATGGAAATAAAAGATACGCAAAAAGAACTACGAAAAGCAACTAAAACTTGAAATTAGTGCAATCTAAGGCTATGGCAAACCCTAACCCTAACTTTTTATGGCTTTTTCTGGATAGGAAAACACTCACAACTCAACTATGGGGTGGATTGTGGATGGCTTACCGAGGAAAACTGGAAATCCGATACCAAGATGATAAGGGGTGGCCCGATCTTCTCAGTAAGCAACAGTGATGATGATGATGACGGGGTGATAGCAGCGGAGGAACACGACGATGTAGTAGAAGATAACTTGTATGATGCAACGAGATCTCTCGATTGGTCCCTGTCGCCAATGCAACAGCTCTCAACCCTGCAAGATATTCGCAACTCCACACACTTGCGCACGTAGCCGCCGACCACGAAGCGGTAAGTTGCAACCGTCTAATTCCCAATGGAACAGCAGATCACACAAGACTTTTTCAGGTTCTACACAATATCAAGCAATATGGTGTAGGGATTCAATAGTTTTGCTAGAGCAAACAACTAAGAACTAGGGTTTATCTCAAACGTGGTCTAAAACATCTAGGGGGCGTCCTGGGCACTTATATAGGCGTCCGGGACGAGTTCTGGTCGAAAAGATACAAAAATAACCGACCCAGAATAGATCTGGTCGAGACAGACTCGGACGAATCCGGTCTGGAATCCGGTCAACCGGGCCAGGGACCGGATCGGCCGGTCTGGCGTCCGGTCAACCGGCCGGCAACCGGAAACTTCGCAACTTTCCGGTTTTTGCCCGGTACGATGCATCCCATCCGGTTGGCGGCCGGTCAACCGGGCCAGGGACCGGGCTGGCCGGTCTGGATGCCGGTCTAACCGGGCGCTGGACCGGGCAGGACGTCGTCTTCTCCTCTCGCGCATGCCTCCCGCTCCTCAGTCGCGCGACCATGAGATATCTTCATGTCCAGCTCCATATCCAGCTTCACGTCCATCTTGACGTCCGTCTTCATGTCCAGCTGCTCCTCTACTCCTCGTGTGACGCTCGTCTCCTCTTGATACCTGATGATACATAAGTAATAGGACTTAGGCAGTATAAAGTTCTCATCAATCAAAGTATCGTTTAGAAACAAGTTCACATGTTGTTTAAGTAGCTTCGCACGAGCCCTTGTAATTGGTCCAATCCGAACTTCATTGGACTTGAACTTCACAGCAGGTTCATCTTCAAATATCAATGACGGAGGTAGTAGTGTAGTAGGGATGTCCTCATCAAACATACTAGTGCATGTCCTACCGGGGTCCAAAACGAAGAAGCGTGTATGCGTTTGGTTAAGACGTATATTGGGAAAAATGGCAAGAAGTTTTCTGAAAGATTAAGTGTATGTTGTAGGTGTTATATATTGAAACAAAAGAAAATTTCATAAGGTTAAGCTAGACTCGGTGAACATTATCCTATGAAATTGCATATGCAAACTAGAAAATGATTACGTGGTTCCCGTTCCTGCACACCATACAAAATTCATAAGAAAAATTCTATGAAATGAAATCCTTGAAATTCTTATGAAATTGCTTTCAAACATAGAGATCTAAGATAAACTTTTGAGTATTCCCCGCCGATAAGATTCCTTTTATAGATAATTAATGGAGTTGCTTCATTCCCATATATATATGTAAACACGGTTACATCACACATTATTTTGTACTATATATAATAATATGACGTACGTACGTCTATCTATATGTACGTGTCTTGAAGCCATTTACGTATGGCTAGTGCCGGCGGTATCTGGCAGGGCGGCTGGGGAATGATTAATTGGTCGATGAAGATGTCGAGCCAGATGCCGGCACGTCGACGACCTTGAATTGGTCGCGGTTCTTGACGACGATGTCGTACATGTCGGTGGAGCGGAGCCTGGAGAAGTCGCGGGGGACGGAGATGAGGTCGATGCTGCCGTCGCGCTTGTGGAGCTGCACGACGGCGCGGTCCTCGTAGTAGCGCTCCCACCCCAGCGAGCCCAGCCGTCGCTCCAGCATCTCCAGCGACCTTATCGTCTCGTTCGCCGGCACGTACACCAGTGCCTTCTTGGTCGTCCCCGCCTCATGATCCATCTCCATCGTCCCGTTCTTGAACACCCACACCCCTCCTGCCGACATCTTAGTCTTACTACTGAATTTCTAGCTTTCCTTAGCTTAGTTAATTGCTCGATGGATATATCGAGCGATCCAGTTGGGACTGATGCTGGTTTCTGGGCTAGGTGGTGTGTGTTTATATAGGCGGATCAATGGAGGCAGGCGGGGCACGTCGTACATGCACTACTATTAGCAATGAGCTTCATCATCAAGGATTGAAAGTGATATATGGATCAATATACGCGACGAAAAAGGCATACAGATAAGGACGTGTTTGTGTTTCATTTATGTTGGTTTAATTCCTTTTAGGCATATTATTGTATGTACTTATGTCGACAGCAACGTGCATTTGGTGTTTTCTGCAGAGCCGGTGAATTATACGCTTTTACTAGATCAGCCTACTCTAGACAACTGCTCAGGGACACTACGTCAGCAACTCGAAAGGAGATGGCGATAGTGGTTATTCTCCAACTTGTCTTAGATTCTGTGTCTACGTAGCCTTTTTGTACTGTGATTTACTCAGAACCACAACTTTCAAGAGATGGCGCACAAAACCCACAAGAATTGTGCATTTCAACACATAACCTGAACCAGAGGTAAACAGTAAAAACCTGAATCTGGACGTGTTTTGAGTTTTTGACTCGCCTTATAACCAGACTGGCCTACTAGTCAAGTTCAGCGTTGTTGTGACTTGTCAACTGTTATGCTACGAGTGATGTGAGCTCACTTTTTATGTGAGGAATATATTAATATCACAAAGTATCAATTACATGTAGCCTTTGCATCAATAAAATATTCGAAAGACATCCAGGATCAGCCAAAAGGAAGAAAAAAAGACATGCCACGGCGACGAGTCACTTGCAGCACCACCACCACCACCAAAGACAGCACCCGGAATACAAAAAAAGATTCTCCAAAAAACGATGTTACGGAATAGTGCACAAGCGTTGGTCATTGCCCTATTAGAGCATCACTAGTAGTACCCCTAAACCCTCAAACCCTCAAACCAGTTTAAGGGTTGAGAATGGGCATATTTTGGCACTTTTGAGGGGTGAAAAACAGGGGCAAAGACTAAAACCCTCAAACCCTCAAACTGATATAAAAGAAAATAAAAAAGAAAATGCCACTGAGGTGGTCATTGGTCAACCCGACGGTGACTGGCATCGATGAGCGGCGGAGGCGGCGCTCCCGTGGCTCCCTGTATGCGCGGAAGGGCGCGTTCGAGAGAGGAGGCCGCGGCGAACCTGATCGTGGCGGCGCGCTCCTTCATGGCCGTCGGAGCTCGACCGGCGACGAGCAGCGGGGCGGCCGGTGCGGGCGCGTGTGGCGGCGGAGTTCTAGGGCGAGAGGGGGAGTGCGGAGGGGCTCGGTGGGATGAGGAGCTCACCCCGGAGTCGATGGTGGCGACGGCGACGGCAGGGGAGGCCGGGAGGCGCCGCGGCGCTCGACGGCATCGGCGGCTGGACTTGGGGAAGATGGGGTCGGCAATGGCGATTGGGGGCGCCTGCGGCCGATTCCTTTGGTGAGGAGGCTCGGGCGGGCGAGGCGGAGCTAACGGCGGTCGCGGCGGGGTGTGGGGTGGCCGGTAGCGGCGGGGCGAGGTGGCGTCTGCCGGTGGCCAGGGTTTGGAGGCGGGGCGCGGGGCTGAAACTTCCCTCCCGCGCGCGCGTGTGGGGAATAGAGGTTGTAGGGGTTGGGCCTTGATACGTCTCAAACGTATCTATAATTTCTTATGTTCCATGCTACTTTTATGATGATACTCACATGTTTTATACACATTATATGTCATTATTATGCATTTTCCGGCACTAACCTATAGACGAGATGCCGAAGAGCCAGTTGCTGTTTTCTGCTGTTTTTGGTTTCAGAAATCCTACAAAGGAAATATTCTCGGAATTGGACGAAATCAACGGCCAGGGTCTTATTTTTCCACGAAGCTTCCAGAAGACCGAAAGGATTACGAACTGGGGCGACGAGGTGACGCCACACTAGGGCGGCGCGGCCCAGGCCTTGGCCGCGCGGCCCTAGCGTGTGGGCCCCTCGTGACGCCCCCGACTCTGCCCTTCCGCCTACTTAAAGCCTTCGTCGCGAAACCCCCAGTACCGAGAGCCACGATACGGAAAACCTTCTAGAGACGTCGCCGCCGCCAATCCCATCTCGGGGGATTCAGGAGATCGCCTCCAGCACCCTGCCGGAGAGGGGAATCATCTCCCGGAGGTCTCTTCATCACCATGATCGCCTCCGGATCGATGTGTGAATTGTTCACCCCTGGACTATGGGTCCATAGCAGTAGCTAGATGGTTGTCTTCTCCTCATTGTGCTATCATGTTAGATCTTGTGAGCTGCCTATCATGATCAAGATCATCTATTTGTAATGCTACATGTTGTGTTTGTTGGGATCCGATGAATATTGAATACTATGTCAAGTTGATTATCAATCTATCATATATGTTGTTTATGTTCTTGCATGCTCTCCGTTGCTAGTAGAGGCTCTGGCCAAGTTGATACTTGTGACTCCAAGTGGGAGTATTTATGCTCGATAGTGGGTTCATGCCTCCATTGAATGCAGGACGATGTGAGAAAGTTCTAAGGTTGTGGATGTGCTGTTGCCACTAGGGATAAAACATCGATGCTTTGTCTAAGGATATTTGTGTTGATTACATTACACACCATACTTAATGCAATTGTCTGTTGTTTGCAACTTAATACTGGAAGGGGTTCGGATGATAACCTGAAGGTGGACTTTTTAGGCATAGATGCATGCTGGATAGCGGTCTATGTACTTTGTCGTAATGCCCTGATTAAATCTCATAGTACTCATCATGATATATATATGTGCATTGTTATGCCTTCTTTATTTGTCAATTGCCCAACTGTAATTTGTTCATCCAACATGCCATCTATCTTATGGGATAGACGCCACTAGTGAACTGTGGATCCCGGTCCATTCTTTACATCTGAAATACAATCTACTGAATACTTGTTCTTTATCATGATAGATCGATAATCAACTTGACATAGTATTCCATATTCATCGGATCCCAACAAACACAACATGTAGCATAACAAATAGATGATCTTGATCATGATAGGCAGCTCACAAGATCTAAACATGATGGCATAATAGGAGAAGACAACCATCTAGCTACTGCTATGGACCCATAGTCCAAGGATGAACTACGTACGCATCAGTCCGGAGGCGGGCATGGTGATGTAGAGCCCTCCGGTGATGATTCCCTCTCCGGCAGGGTGCCGGAGGAGATCTTCAGAACCCCCCCCCCCCCCCCCCGAGATGGGGTTGACGGCGGCGGCGTCTCAGGAACTTTTCTCGTATCGTGGCTCTCGGTACTAGGGTTTTCTGATACGAAGGAATATATAGGCGAAGAGGCAGCGTCGGGGGAGCCAGGGGGTGGCCTCCCCACATCTGGGCGTGCCTGGGGGTAGGGCCGCACCGCCCTATGGGGTGGCCCCCCTACTGGCCGCCTCCGAATCTTCTTCGATGTTCTAGAATCCTCCGTGGAAAATAGGGCCGTGGGCTTTTGTTTCGTCCAATTCCGAGAATATTTCTTGTGTAGAATTTCTGAAACCAAAAACAGCAGAAAACAGGAACTGGCACTTCGGCATCTTGTTAATAGGTTAGTACCGTAAAATGCATAAAAATGATATAAAGTATGAATAAAACATGTAGGTATTGTCATAAAACTAGCATGGAACATAAGAAATTATGGATACGTTTGAGACGTATCAAGCATCCCCAAGCTTAGTTCGTACTCGCCCTCGAGTAGGTAAACGATAAAAAGAATAATTTCTGAAGTGACATGCTACCAACATGATCTTGATCAATAGTATTGTAAAGCATATGGGATGAATGAAGTGATTCAATGCAATGCTTTATAGTTTACTAACAAATAGATAATGACTAAACAACTGAATCATATAGCAAAGACTTTTCATGAATAGTACTTTCAAGACAAGCATCAAAAAGTCTTGCATAAGAGTTAACTCATAAAGCAATAGATTCTTAATAGAAGGTTTTGAAGCAACACAAAGGAAGATTTAAGTTTCAGCAATTGCTTTCAACTTTTAACATGTATATCTCATGGATAATTGTCAACACAAAGTAATATGATGAGTGCAAATAAGCAAGTATGTAAGAATCAATGCACACAGTTGACGCAAGTGTTTGCTTATAAGATAGAAAGAAATAGGTAAACTGACTCAACATAAAGTAAAAAAAGGCCCTTCGCAGAGGGAAGCAGGGATTAAATCATGTGCTAGAGCTTTTCAAGTTTTGAAATCATATAGAGAGCATAAAAGTAAAGTTTTGAGAGGTGTTTGTTGTTGTCAACGAATGGTAGTGGGCACTCTAACCCCCTCGTCAAACAGACTTTCAAAGAGCGGCTCCCATGAAGGACGTTATCTCTACCAGCAAGGTAGATCATCCCTCTTCTCTTTTGTTTACACATGTACTTTAGTTTTATTTATGGATGACACTCCTCCCAACCCTTTTCTTTCACAAGCCATGGCTAACCAAATCCTCGGGTGCCTTCCAACATTTCACATACCATGGAGGAGTGTCTATTTGCAAAATTAAGTTGCTTACTGATGAATCAGGGCAAAACATGTGAAGAGAATTATTAATGAAAGTTAATTAATTGGGACTGGGAACCCCGTTGCCAGCTCTTTTTGCAAAATTATTGGATAAGCGGATGAAGCCACTAGTCCATTGGTGAAAGTCTGCCCAACAAGATTGAAAGATAAAACATCACATACTTCCTCATGAGCTATAAAACATTGACACAAATAAGAGATAATAACTTTTAAATTGTTTAAAGGTAGCACATGAAGTATTTACTTGGAATGGCAGAAAAATACCACATAGTAGGTAGTTATGGTGGACACAAATGGCATAGATTTTGGCTCAAGGTTTTGGATGCACGAGAAGCATTCCCTCTCAGTACAAGGCTTTGGCTAGCAAGGTTGTTTGAAGCAAACACAAGTATGAACCGGTACAACAAAACTTACATAAGAACATATTGCAAGCATTATAAGACTCTACACTGTCTTCCTTGTTGCTCAAACACTTTTACCAGAAAATATCCAGACCTTAGAGAGACCAATCATGCAAACCAAATTTCAACAAGCTCTACGGTAGTTCTCCACTAATAGGTTTAAACTACATGATGCAAGAGCTTAAACATGATCTACTTGAGAGTTCAAAACAATTGCCAAGTATCAAATTATTCAAGATAATATACCAATTACCACATGAAGCATTTTCTGTTTCCAACCAAATAGCAATAAACGCAGCGGCTTTCAGCATTCGCCATGAACATTAAAAGTAAAACGAAGAACACCAGTGTTCATATGAAAAAAGTGGAGCGTGTCTTTCTCCCACACAAGGATTGCTAGGATCCGAATTTATTCAAACATAAACAAAAATAAAAGCACACAGACGCTCCTAGTAAAGCACATAAGATGTGACGGAATAAAAATATAGTTTCACTAGAGGTGACCTGATAAGTTGTTGATGAAGAAGGGGATGCCCAAGGCATCCCCAAGCTTAGATGCTTGAGTCTTCTTGAAATATGCAGGGATTAACCACGGGGGCATCCCCAAGCTTAGACTTTTCACTCTTCTTGATCATATTATATCATCCTCCTCTCTTGATCCTTGAAAACTTCCTTCACACCAAACTCAAAACAATCTCATTAGAGGGTTAGTGCATAATCAAAAATTCACATGTTCAGCAAGGACACAATCATTCCCAACACTTCTGGACATTACCCAAGGCTACTGAAATTTAATGGAGCAAAGAATCCACTCAAACACAGTAAAAGAGGCAATGCAAAATAAAAGGCAGAATCTGTCAAAACAGAACAGTCCGTAAAGACGAATTTTTTCGAGACACTTAGCATGCTCAGATGAAAAAGCTCAAATTGAATGAAAGTTGCGTACATATCTGAGGGTTACTCATGATTTTTTTCAAGATTTTACGAATTTCCTACAGAGAGATCAGCTCAAATTTGTGACAGCTAAAAATCTGTTTCTGCGCAGAAATCCAAATCTAGTATCAACTTTCTATCAAAGATTTTACTTGGCACAACAATGTAATAAAATAAAGATACAAAGGTATTGCTACAGTAGTAACAAGCACCTTGACTCAAATATAACAGAAAAAATTGTAGAAATAAAACAATGGGTTGTCTCCCATACGCGCTTTTTTTAACGCCTTTCAGCTAGGCGCAGAAAGTGTAAATCAAGTAACATCAAGAGAAGAAGCATCAACATCATAATTTTCCTTAAAAACACAACTTGTCGCAATAGGTATCTTAGATGCTCCATTATCTAAATTTCCCATAGTGGTACTAAGGGTTTTATCAATTTTAAGCTCATAATGACACTAGTAGGAAAAGCCTCATTAGTGGCGCGCGAAAATGGGATTCTGTGACGCACGGGAGGTGCGCCACAGAAACGTCGCCACAAAAATAAGGTTTCTGTGGCGCACCTGGCTGTGCGCCACAGAATTAAGGTTTCTGTGGCGCACTAGGTCCGGTGCGCCACAGAAATAAGTAGTTCTGTGGCTCATGCGATATATCTGCGCCACGGAAATAGGTGCGCCACAGAATTATGTTTGTGCGCCACAGAACAATCTACAGGTATACTCGATTTTGTGCTCCCTGGTGTATTATACAAGTTGTATACTGGTTTTATACACCGTATACAGGTTATATACTGATATAATATAGACAGATATAATATGGACATATATAATCATCACATCATCATCACATTACTTAGAGCCCGATCGAGTTATACATATAGCTCCATACAACTCATAATCCATGCAAATTAATTAAGTTCTCATCATCTCTAGATACAAACGAAGTGACACCGGCCGCCGCCTACACTAGGATGAAATAGAGTACCGCCGCGACGATGGTGAGCAAGAGCGAGAGCACAAGGAAGGTCTTCATCTTACTCTTGTTCGCTTGGTGCGCCCTCCACTTGGCAACCGCCTCGTGTCTAGTCGGGTACCCTTTGTAGCAGTTGCCGCTGAACTTGTGCACCTGTTTCTTGCACTCCTCCCACTCCTCGTACACTCCTGGAACCCGCCCCTCGAACACGACGTAGTACGTCATCTCTATGGACACAAGGCATATTAGTATATAACGCAATGGAAAGAGTTAGAGGGTTCACATGCATACATATTCACAAGAATTAAAGCAAGAAAATAATAGTAAACCTAAAAGACATATAGCATCGGTATCACATAAGTAATATGGTTCAACGATAACGACTACAATAGTAATTGAAGTCCAACAACGACGACCACCGTTTCGAGCAAATTAAGCAAGTTTAGTTTACAACACGGTACAAATTGTCCATCAATTCAAAGTAATGCTAGGCACACCGGCCTCGGTCAACGAGACGTCTTCTTGAGCGGCTCCGGGAACGGCTTGTACAAGTCCTTCGTCGTCCACGTCCTTCCATCACCCTGCCTATGTAGGCGTTCTTCGATATCCCTCTTAGACAACCCTCTGAGTTGGTGTAAGAGCCCCGATGCGTTGGATACATCTTGTAAGATAATTTTCGAGAGCTTTACTTGGATGCGATGGAAGTCTTCTCTAAGATCATCATCATTGATTTGCCTCGACATTTTAATGGGGTCTCACTTACTAGGTGGCAGAGACATCATCTCTGCATCCTCGACAAACCCTTTAAGGTGATGGAGGACATAGAAGGCCTCCTTAATGCTGCCAGCTGGCTGCTTGATACAAGGGAAGTCGATCACGTGCTTGAACCCGGGCTTTTTAGTGTCCGGCCTGATATATTACCCATTCTTGTCGAAGGTGCCTCCATTTTTGGAGTAGCCAAGGATAGCCTCATCGAGAACACCCCTTATTCTCTTGTAGTCTTTCTTCGTCGTCGTACTCGATGAGTCGAAATACTGGGCTAGTGACCACTTCGGATCTAGGATGATGAGTGTGCGATGTTGTCCCTGCTCAACACATGCAATTGAAATGGAATGTTGGAAATGATCGGCAATGGAAGAAATATATAAGAAAGCATAAGTTACGACGGCCGTGAGTGGATGTGTACTTACTCGGGAAAGACATGCAGAAGAATGGTGTTGCTCTCTTTGTACATGAGCATGAAGTTCTGGAGGTATCGCACCGCCTTGGTCCGTGTCCATGAGCCGTCCTGGAGCTGGCTATCGCGCATGTAGTAGGGATCCGCTACCGCGATGTGGCGGGGTCTCTCTCTGTTGATCTTCATCTGAAGATTGATCGCGTATAGGCGGACCAAGTTATAGTCGAGCCGTTTCGAGTGAAATAGGTTGAAGACGTCCTCGAACGCTATGAAGAAGATATCCGCGGGTTCTTCATTGACGAAGTTCTGGTCAGACGGCACCTTGACCGAGAACGCCGGGTAATTTGGATCCTTTTCTTTAAGAAGGACGCTCTCTAGATAATTAATAGTGTTCTGCAAAGGGAGCATTGGTCCACTTGCGAGGTGTTCCATGTCCGGAGGCAGTATCGGTTTACCAGCTTCATGACACCGGGGCAAGCCATCCTGTGTAGGTGGTACCATGTCGTCGGCCCGGATCCTCTTAGGAGCAGGCTGGCTCGAAGATGCGCCCTTCTTGGGTCCTCTCTTCCTTGCCTTCTTCACCTGACCTACTGGGGGTGCTGGTGGTGCTGATGGTGGTGCTGATGGTGGTGCTTCGGGTGCTGGTGGTGCTTCTGAGGTCGCTGGGGTTGATTTGGGTGGCTCCCCGATGATCGTCTTATGCAGCGTGTTAGGGCTGAAAACGGTAGCAGGCTTGACTTGAGCTGGATTGCCAGCCTCCAGAGGAGTGTCTTGAGAAAGACCCGTGAAGACCAGGCACTGCTTCGTCACTGTAGGGGGATGACCAAGTTGATCGCCGTGTGTGCGGAAGGCTTGTTCATCCATAAGAGGCATGTACATATCTTGGCTGCAGGCGCCAGTGTTGATGTTGGCATCGATGTCATCATCATCATCTACATCGTTGCCATCAAGTGGCGCCATGTCCTGGACCTTAGGTGGTGGCGGTTGCGATGCCGCCGCTTGGCGTACCGTGCGTCTAGTTGACGGTCGTTGCGGTAGCGCTCCCAACAACTGTTTGTGGCGTGTGGTGGTGGCGGCGATCGTCGGTTCCTTCAGGGTAGTGGGGGCGGCGACCGACGTTTCCTTAAGGGTGTACAAGTCCTTCCTCGTCCACGTCCTTCCATCACCCTGCCTATGTCGGCGGCGGCCCCCCGGCCCTCTCCCTCGGAGGCGGCGTCCCGGCCCTCGTCGGTGTCGTCGGCGGCCCCCCGGCCCTCTCCCTCGGAGGCGGCGTCCCGACCCTCTTCCTCATCGCCGGGCGACTCGGCGGCGGCCTTCCGGGGCTGCTCGTAGCCCTCCAAGAAGTCCTTGTTGGCCTCTCTCGCTTCTTCGTTCTGGCTCCTGGGCTTAGAAGTGCTGCCCGACATGTTTATTTGCACTTCATTAAAAAGAGGCAAAAAGTTAGTACAAAAGTAAACCAAAAAAATCGGCATGACCTTTGCTATTTTTTCTACGTAGGAGTGCCCATTTCTCAACCGAAACGGAAGTTAATCAACGCTTCGGGAGAAATGGGCAACTCAATGAAATCCCTGCAAAAAAATCCACCATATACACCATATATCCACCATATCCAGCATACAAAATTGCACCATATCCACCATATATCCACCATATCAGTTAGTACTACAAACCAGAAAACCTGGACATATATTGCTGGACATATATAGTTCCTATTTTTTTAACCTGGAGCACTATAACAAATTAACCTGAAGCATCTACAATACATCAAACAAAACCTGGAGCATCAATACAGCAGGCATTATTAACCTAGAGCATCAATACAACAGATATTATTAACCTGGAGCATCTACAACAAATTAACCTGGAGAATCTACAATACATCAAACAAAACCTGGAGCAATCACCTGGAGCACTACAACAAACCTGGAGCATATTTTTAACCAACTGTTAGCATATTTAGTGCAGCCAAGGCAGTAGCTAATGACTTAGAAAAATGACTTCAATAGTAGGTAGTAGCATTTCATTCAAAATCAACTAGGCAGTATCATTTCATCATTAGCTTGTTCATTTTTTCATTTGTATTAAAAAACCTATTGCATTGTATTAAAAAACCTACTGCATTGTCCATTTTATTGAACCATGTACATCAACAGAGTAGTAGCAGCTTCATTTTAATTTTCATTTAAACAAACTTCATTATTTTTCAGAGAGAACTTCAAGAACTTTATTAGTTCTACTTCATTTTCTCAACTAACACAGTTCATATATACTATATATATTGTATATATACTGCAACCATCTATGCATTTAATCATGTATTTAATCAGTGGTCATATGTGAACTAAAACCATCTATTTAATCAGTGGCCAAAGGTGAACTAAAACCATCTATGCATTCTTATCTTGCAACCAGGAAGCATGAGCATGATCATTTCATAAATGAATTCAAAACATAAAATGGCAGCAGGAGACACAAGTGATTCACTATCACATGCAACACACACATGATCACTAACTCTCACCCTAATTCTGTTCTTACTAAATGACAAGATTAATATCTACATTTTGGCATCCATTCATTCTATGCAAACAAATTGAATCATTATGAATACACAGTTCATCAATAAATAGTTCCAGTAATTCATACTGACTCTCTATTAAGCCTCTTTCAAACATTGTCAAAATTCTTATCATCTTTCTAAATCAAAATTCATACTGACCATCAAATTTCTATTTGACTAACACATCAAAATTCATAAATTGAATGTCCACACAAGCTACAGCAGCACTACATCAAGATTCATACTGACCATCAAAATTCTATTTGACTATATGTATATGCAACATTGTCAATTGCTCAATCAAAATTAACTACATCACCAGCAAGAAGTTAAGCAAATTGAGAACCAAATTGAGAGGCATAGGGGAGAGGGAGGGAGGCATAGGGGAGAGGGAGGGGCCGGGGCACAGGGGAGAGGGAGGGAGGCACAGGGGAGAGGGAGGGATCTCACCGACGGCGGCGCTAGGCGGTGATGGCGAGCGCAGGCGATGGTCCTCCTCCTCCTCCTGCTGCTCGCGGCGCGGGCGGGGTGGTCCTCCTCCTCCTGCTCGCGGCGCGGGCTAGGTGGTCCTCCTCCTCCTGCTCGCGGCGTGGGCGGGGTGGTCCTCCTCCTCCTCTTCCTCCTGCTCGGTGGTGCTAGGTGGCGGTGGCGAGTGCAGGGAAGCGACGACGGCGAGCGCTGGGAAGATCGAGCTAGGGTTCGTCACGCGATACGAATGGGGAAGAGAGATATGGGGGGAAGAGCGAACCGCTCATTTCACCAAGTCAGTAAATTCTGTGGCGCACCTAGTTGTGCATGCGCCATAGAATTCCTTAATTCTATGGCGCACCAAGCGGGACATGCGCCACAGAATTAAGGAATTCTATGGCGCATGCACAACTAGGTGCGCCACAGAATTTACTGACTTAGTAAACAAATTGGGCTAATGCTGTGTTCTGTCAGAAACACAACATTAGCCCAGTGGTTAAGCCCAGTGTTAGGCTTGGGTAACCCAGGTTCGAACCCTGGTTGCCCCTACTTTTTTCCCTTTTTAAAAATGTTTTGTTACATTTTCAAGAAACAACACAACATTTAATAATAATTACTAGAGATTTTCAATTACAAATTACTTGTCTCACACACACATGTTCTTGTCTCTCTCACACACACATGCATGTACTTGTCACACACACATACACCAAAAAAAGATCTTCGTCCCGGCTCCGAGCTCTAGCGTCTGTTCGCAATGTTCTTGCCCATTCTCACACACACATGCATGTACTTTTCTCATCCAAATTTTATTTAGTAATTAGTAGAGAATTATAAATTACTTGTCTCATACAAACATGTTCTTGTTTCTCTCACACACACATGCATGTACTTGTCTAACACACACACTCACACACATGTGATAGACCAAAAAAAGATCTTCTTCGTCCCGGCTCCGAGCTCTAGCGTCTCTTCGCAATCTTCTTGCCCTTTCGGTTGTTGGCGGTTGAATACTTTATGCCGGCCACCTTGAGATTTCTTCGTGAACGGACAACCTTTAGAGGTTAGGGAGGTCTTCCTTCTTACTTTACTAGTAGTAGGCATGTCGAAGTGCCTGTTGAATTCCTCCTCAATCTTCGGGTCACCGTTCTTGTCCAAGTCTTCCTCGTTGGCGTCTCCTTGCATTCCTATGATGCTCCTCTTGCCCCTCCTCATGACAACACGGCTAGGCCTCGAAGGATCGGTGATGAAGAAGCATTGGTCAACTTGGCTACCGAGTACCCATGGCTCATTTTTCGCGGATGCGTTCTTCGATTTTGCATCGGGTATAACCATGGTTGTGAAATATCGGCCTTCTTTTTCGACCTTCTTGGCCCATCTCACACGAAACATTGGCACCGTCTCTCCACA